>NW_024037886.1:157500-240060 GCF_016077235.1 Cyprinodon tularosa
GCTACAAGGCTTGGCTAACTGCATGCAGTGAAGTTAACGCTATATTAGGTCTGATTTAAAGAAAAGGCAAAGAAGAACAAACAATCTGGAAAATAATAGAATATAGTCTACTTATTTGCATAATTGCTGTTAAACTAAAGAACTAAGAACTAAACATGGAGAAGCAGCATTTAGTTCCTATGCTCCACTTATCTGGAACAAACTTCCAGAAAACTGTAAAAGTGCAGAAAGCCTGAGTTCTTTTAATAATAATAATAATAATACATTTTATTTAACAGCGCCTTTCTTGACACTAAAGGTCACTTTACAAATAATACAAAAAAATAAATAAAAAGAGATGAAAATACAAAATACAGATACAGGAACATAAAAAAACAAAAAAAAAACAATCATGGATAGGGAAAAGAGCAGTTTTAAATCAAGACTAAAAACACAGTTGTTTAGGCTTGCCTTCCACTGTTCTAGTTAAACAGTTCAACTAAAACATCATTAGTTCAACTTTTTTATTTTCTTTAGTCCAACTGTTTTTTATATTCTTTTTTGTTTCTGCATTTATTTTTTATTTTTTCCTACTTGCTTTGATTCTGTTTTATCTTCCTGTATTTTAATCATGTAAAGCACCTTGCATTGTCTTTGTACTGAATTGTGCTAAACAAATAAATTTGCTTTGCCTTAAACAAACACATAGTCAGAAAATAAATAGTTTTTATATATTAAAAAATATAAAGCTGACTAATAGCTTCTCCATTATTAAACTGGTACATAATTATTTTTAGGCTCGTGAAACAATATTGGACCGTGCAAACGCAGATTTGCCTTCACAAAGCAGGGCGAGATTTATGTACAAAAAGTAAACCTGTTTGCAAATTTATGTTTTGCTTTATAAAGCGCTTTTTAAATGTTTTTTTGTTGTTGGCATTCATATAGATAAACTGGTGTGATACCTTAGTATACGTTTGTTTGGTATACAAACGTATACCCCCCCCCCATTAAAAATGGTACTTTTACACTTTTACTGGAGTAAAAAGTTTAAGTTGATACTCTGCTTTTTAGAGAGGATTTATACTTCTACTGGAGTAATGAACAATATTACTTTTGACTCCTCTGAATGTAACCTGCTAACTGCACTGAAGTGAAATGTCCATTTAATTCAGTCAACTTAAAAGTTGATGTTGTTTCAACTTAAAAAAATGCATCTGTGGTTTGAAACCAATAATTTCACTTTTCCTGGAATTAAAAATCCCTTTTCACAGAAACAATCAACTAAAACAATTATTTTCCAAGTAAATATCTACTTCAAGTCAAAGGTAATAGTATCACTAGGCGTTTATCCTTCCACATGCTGTAACTCACTAGCCTGGTGAGACCATCCTGATCTCGCGAGTTTTCAAGGTTTCACTCGCAGATCAGTCTGGAGACTCTCCGTTAAAGAAAATTTGGAGCCGTTCACCAAACGAACGTCCAATCAGCGTTGGCTTTGAGGCGGGTTGAGGTGTGACGTAACGAGAAGCGCCACAGTTCAGTCTAAAGAACATGGCGGCTTCAGCCGATGAAACTAGCGTTAGCGTGGCTATCGAGCAAGTTTTATGGGAATTACAGAGTATTTCTCCACTGAAAGAAGAGCAAAACACTGCTCTGGAGGCTTTTCTCAGAGGAAAAGATGTTTTTGCTCTTCTCCCGACTGGTTTCAGCAAGAGTTTGATCTATCAATTGGCTCCTCTTCGTCGTCGCTCTGTTAGTGCGTCATATGCTTCGTTGATCTGATTGGTTTATTTGGCCCGTCTATCACCAACATAGGCCAATCAGCTAACCAGTATTTTCGCCCCTTCCCAAAATTACTTCAACGGAAGGTTTCCAGACGGATATGCGGAGCAAATCCATCTGGAGGAGTCAGGTTAGTAACTCACGTGAATGTGACCTCATCACCTGACTAATTGAAAATAGGTGCGAGCAGCACAGCGCCACCATGAGCAAGGCAGCTGTTCCAACTAATTCAGTCTGCTCAGTTTCAGAATAGCAAGGATTATGATGGGCAGGCATTGTACTCATCAAGAGAAATGGCTCCGTTATCATATGGAGACGATTGTACAAACTCAGAGGAACTTAAAAAAATATATAATAGGATTGAATTAATGATCTAATTATGTTTTTATTCTTTGAAATAAATATAGTTTTACATTTTTGTCACTACTTTATTCCAAATTACATTTATACTTTTATGTAATGGTACAGATTTCATTTTTCCAAATAGAAAAAATAGATTATAAAATAGCATAAAACTTGTTTATGATCTGTTATAAGTTATAGTTTTACTTTGTATGAATGTAGTTTCTTTCTTTGGTTTAAGGTAAAAAATATATTTCTAGTAAATCAAAATGTATAGTTTGAACCACATCAGAAACTTAATTTGAGACAAAGTAATAAATTTAGGTGTAACAAATTACGGTAATTTTTTTAAGTTGATCCAAAGTTTTTTTTTTTTTTTCAGTGTGAGGTCTGCAGATTCTGATACGGAGTTCAAAGGTTTAGTTCATGTCTCTGAGTTTCACACTGATCTTTAGCTGAACAGGTTTGTGAACACACACCTGCATGCAAGTTTCCTCAATTTATCACCAGTTTTTGTGTAAAAATAAATGAAAGCATTTAATATTTTTGTGTTATTTTACAGAAAGTGATTTCAAACATTCCTTTGAAAGAACAAAACAAACATGTTTAAACTCTTCTTTGGTTTCTAAACTATTGGAGGGAAACAAGCGGAGCTCAGGAGGTGTCTGTTGTCCTCTAAGTATAAGTTTGAAGCGAGATCACAAAGCAGGGCCGACACCTGAACCTGTGGCACCAACATGGTGATCTGAATGATTGCAGTGTACAGCCAGAAACCTTTTAGATGTGACCGTGAACTTTGGAGCACCTCAAACATTCATAAATATTTACAGTCGGAGCAGACAGAAGCCATTTTGGGTCTAATGCCACATGCAGAGGGTCAGAGAGAGAGCAACCGTGTCAGGGAGCGTGCAGCAGAGATAAGGGTTGTTTGAATTAGGAGAATAAATCATTGCAGGAACTATACATTTTAGGAACAGAGGTGAAAAGGAAAAAGACGTATCTAAAAATCCTCTGCACATCTGCATCCTCCAGACAGAAGGGCGGATGAAGATCCTGAAGGAGAGCCCTGCTTTAAGCTGGGCATACACTGTGCCATATTTTCAATCATTGCACGCTGCTACAGCTCCACATGTTTAGGGTTTAAGGTGCTCTCAGGCTGTGCAACCTGACACGTTGATGCGATCTACCTGCTCACACTGCACTTCCAAAAACCCCACGACTCAGCGCCGAAGCTCTGCTTCAACAGCAAGATTTGTCCACGACCACCTCACGACAGCTGACAGAATTTCAAACGTGATTGATTTTCTCCCGACCGTACGATTCCTGATCCCTGTATACTACACCTGGCACCCCCAACCTTGGTCCTGGAGGCCCGCTGTCCTGCAGGTTTTAGAGGTTTCCCTGCTTTAGCACAGCTGGTTATAATGATTGCAG
This sequence comes from Cyprinodon tularosa, assembly GCF_016077235.1. NCBI lineage: Eukaryota > Metazoa > Chordata > Actinopteri > Cyprinodontiformes > Cyprinodontidae > Cyprinodon > Cyprinodon tularosa. The sequence goes on from NW_024037886.1 coordinate 161,041, forward strand.
TAGACCAAAAGCCTGTTAACCAGCTTTAAATTAAAATCAGCTATGCTGGAGGAAGGAAACCTCTAAAACCTGCAGGACAGCGGGCCTTGAGGACCGAGGTTGGGCATGCCTTTACTACACGACGCAGGACGCACCATGAGGCTGAAACTGGACCTGCTCGAAAAAACATTTGTGCACGAATGGAGAATCGGCCCGAAAAGGGCAAAAAATCGTACAGTGTGGATCTGCTTTAGGCAGCAGAAGACCTGAGTCTGTGTTGGATGTTCAACCTCCAGCAGACTAACCACTCTCTACATATAGACACAGCTACAATGGATGCTGTAGACTGGAGCTGATCCATGGGTCTGAGGGGCTCAGTCCAAGTCCAGAACTAAATCTGACTGAAAATATGTAGCACGATTTGAAGACTTTTGTTCACTGATGCTTTCTACCTAATATTTTACTAAAGAAAATAGTTGGTAAGACAAAAATAAAGCAATTTAAGCCCCGCAACTATGGACTGAAGACCACTGGTTTAGAGCAAAGCATGTTTACGTGTTAAAATGGCCTAATCTAAGTCCAGAAGAAAATCCAACTGAGAATCTGTGAGCAGACTGATATTCATAGAGAGATTCAAACTCTGACTTCAGCTGGTATGAATAGAGAGATGAGCAAAATTTTCACTGTAAAGAGATTAGGGCTGCAAATAATGATTTTGTCTCAAATGGTAAATGTGTAAAATCGCATAATCTGTTGAATATTTTTTAGATGAATCGATGAATAATCGGATAGCCAAAGGTTCCTTAGAGAAGCCTTCTTACAAAATTAAACCTGGAGAAACTAAACTAGAGCATATAGAAAGATGGAAGCTTTTTTTTTTATCTTAAATGCTAAATGTTTATATATATCTTTTTATTTTTTGATATAATTCCTGCTCTAAGTGGGTAGCTCTGTCAGCTAAAAGCCTGTTTTATACTCTCTATTCTCCAGTTAATGATTAATCAACTACTAAATTAGATGAAGATTATTTCAATAATCGATTCATCACCATTGATCTTATTAATTGTTTCAGCCCTAAAAGAGATAAAAAGCAAGAGTAACGCTCTGCAGTCAGAGGTGGTTCTAAAAAGTTCTGACTCAGAATGGTGAATACAAGTGCAAGCAACACTTTTGTTGAAAAAGTATTCAGCCAAATAATCTAAATGCATTTAGCTTTGTCTTCTTATTTCACGCTGTGCACCCTACTGTGTCTGTTAGCTCATACTGTTAGGAATCCAGTTTGTGTGGGTTGTGTTTTCTCCCTCCACCACCAGGTGGTGCCTGGCTCTCGTTGGCCCTTCCACACACCTGCGGATGGTTGCCTCATGATTACCTGAGGACTCTTAAGCTGCTGACTGCCGCTACCTCGAGTGTTTGCCAGTTTTGGGTACTCTAGTCAAACTGAGTTTTTGTCTCCCTGAGTCTTAACCTTGTTGTTTTTGTCTTTGCCTCTTGGCAGGAAGTCATCCTGCAAACTGGAAGTTTGGGCCTTCTCCCCCTGGAAGGATCATCTTGAGCTTCATACTGACCAGGGGATTCAAACTGGAGGTTTGGATCTTCTGCCCCCCGAAAGGATTGTTTGAGCTTCATACTGAGCAGGGGATTCATCTCCACAAGAACGGTTCAAGTGCCGCAGGAAATCTAAGTGGCAGTCAGCTCCACCGCTCCTCAAGGAACCAACTTAACCTGGGTAAATCCTGTCCGCCCTCCAACGAGTCAACAATTTCTGGAACAACCTACACCGACTGGATTCTCGGAAGGACACCTTTTCTGGAATCGTGAGTCCAGTTGCTGTTTCTACTTTTGCAAATCGTAGCTCAATTTTCCCACTGAGCTTGAACTAAACACTGAACTTCCCTCATCACTTTCCAGTGCCGGTTCACCAGCGTTCAGAGTAACACTGGACCCATCTCGACTTGTTTTCAATAAACCTGTTAAACCTTCCCTGGCTTCTCCAAGTGGTTTCCTGCATTTGGGTCAGATCGCTTAAAAAGATCATGACAAATAAAACATCAAATGTTATCAGACATGGGGTTTCTTTAATACTTGGATGCTTTTAACAGGCCTGCAGATATAAAAGAAAAAACATATATATATATAAAGATAGATAGATATCTATAGATATAGATATATCTCTCTCTATATATGTGGATTTTATCTATCGAACTGTTAGTGAGCTTACTTTAACTTTACCTCTGTGCTTTTTGCCTGATGACCTGTTCCTAACAGAGGTAATCCTCCTTTTGTCTGAGTGTTCACGCTGTAGCAGGGTCTCCTTCCAGAGGTAAAGCCTGGAGCCGTTAGTGTAAGGGTTAAAGAGACTGAGCTGTTTTTCCTCTGTTGTCTCTAAAAGCTTCCAGCAGCTCTGACAGATCGGGGCTTTCAGATCACTTGTTGCTAATAGAGGGAGATTTACCCTAACGTGAACAGGGAGAGTGTAACCTCAGGTCACTGCACTCAGCAACAACACTCACACAAAGACACACAGACAGGCCTGCTCTGCTTTTACAGCAGGGACAGACGGATACACTGTAAAAAATGGCCGTCTGAACCAGTCATGCAAGCTCTGCGCAGATAAAGCAGAAGGTCATAAGCAGGTCAGACGTGTTTTCAGCTTCGCTTGGAGACTTTCTTCACCCAGGGGCTGGAAGTGAGGGTCTGCTGAGCTGATCTGGTTTAGCCCATTAAAAGTTTCATGCATCTACTGTTAAAATACTCCAGCCTGGTTGGACCTGCAGCAAACCTGGATTTAGGTGATTAAAAAAGTTGCATTACTCAACAAATAGCTGTGAGAAGCAGAGACTTCTGAAATGTGGAAACCGGAAAATTAAGTACATCATTTGAATTATAGCTGTTAAAGATAAGCTCTGTGTTTACATCTTGAAGCTTTTCACTCTCCGGTTCTTTTTCCTGAGAAGAAATAACTCGGGACAAACTCTTTCATAACACTTCAAGGACATATATGTATTAAATAACCAGGAGGCATGACAACAGATTTTGATAGGAATTGTAACCTTCCTCAGATCAGGGAAGTTGCTTAGAGTTACAGAAGGCAGCTGCTTACCAATCGGGCTCACTTCTCAGGAAGTGGCCCCGATTAACAGTTAAAGAAGCATTTTATACATCTCCAGTCTGCCACATCATCACATTTTACATCTTACACGTTACCACAGGAGTAGACATCCATGGGTCCAGCCTTATCAAGATATCACACTTTGTTTTAGCTGAAGGACGCCGCTCTCATTCTATTCCCAAATCTTTGCCACGTGCAGAATATAGATTATAACTCTATATCAGGACAGAGGGAGTGTTTTAATTAGATAAATTACTGGGGAAAACATCAGTTCTGACACACAGCAGGCAGCTAATATTAAGGTGTAATAAACTCACACATCCTCATTGATAATTATCCTAACATGCCCTAAGATGATGAAAACTAGAGAAAATGCCAAGGCTTTTCAAGGCCAGGGTGTGATGTGTCATTCTCCGGGTCTCCTTCTGGTTGAGCATGGCTTAAACACCTCTTGAGAACAAAAAGGAACAGAGCACAAAGATTGGCCCTACCACTTTGGACCAGTGGTGTTCAATTGTGGTTCTCATGGCTGCATTTTATTTTTCTGCTGCTACACGCCTGCTTTAATGAATGGATGAGTAACAGGTAGCTGCTGCACATGTTGGTATGCAGAGCAGTAAGCAGGACATGATGCAGGACAGTGATCCCTCAACTGCAAGGGTAGGCAGTACTGCTTGAGCTGCCCAGTGATGACATATTTAGCCGCATATCATAATTGCTGGTTATCAACATGGTGTCCTGAAAATGATGCCCTACGTTGATAATTCGTCAACTTTCTAGGAAAAAGCTCTGATTCGGAGAGATTGCATCCATCCCACTTTGGATGGTGCAGCTTTTCGTTCTAGAAATCTGGACACATTTATTAGTCCTGCAAAACCTTCAAAGCCCAGGGTGCAGCTTCTCAACTGTTACCTTCTATTACACCATCCAGACAGTGTCTTTCCCACTACAAAATCCAATAAAATAGAAAATATCCTAAAAGATTTAATCAGGATATTTCAATTAAAATTAAAATGACTGCAATTGTGAAACAAGTTAATACAATTTAAAATAGTTTACTTAACACCAGCTCTTTCTTCAAATAGTTTACCAGGCAATGACTTGTTCTGAGATGACTTACTGAAACCATAAGAGGATTATGTTAGCATAAATTAGGCACCTCCCTCCAACAATTTAAATTTTCAGAAATGATGGGCGCAGAGTAGTAAAAATAATCTTTCAGTCTGATTTCCAAAGCCAGTTAATAGTTACATCTCATGAACATTTAGCCCTTAGTTTCCCTCATCTAAAATGTAAAGCAAACAAATCTCTTCTTTTGTAACTTTGTATCATCCAGCAGGTCCTTACTCTGAAACGTTTGTTTTCAGAGTTCCTCTTTGATTCAGTGTTAAACTCTGACAAGGTCATTATAGACGAGGATTTTAACATCCATGCTGACATTGAAAGTAAGAGCTGAAATGCAGCCTTTAATGCTATGTTAGACTCGATTGGCTTTGTTCAAAATGTGAATAGTCTCACACATTCTCATCTTCATATTTTGGACCTTGTGCTGACATAAGCTATTGGATGTTAAGAAATAACAGTATTTTCCTAACAACCCTGTTCTCTCTGACTTTATTTCACTAACCTTAAAAATAACTTCAACAGTTTTAAAGTTACCAAGGTTTAACTTAAGTAGATCATTATTAGATAATTTAGTTATGCATTTTAAAGAATCTGCTGTACATTTTATCTCCTCTATATTACTGCAGAGAAAAAACATTTAATTCATTGTAGTTACTTCTTCTCTGGGTTAGTTTTTCTCCACATGCTGCTTTAGACAACACAGCCCCTTAGGAAAAGGGCAACCTAATTAATAGGAGGCTGGTTGCTATGGTTAATGAAGAGCTGCTCTTTAAAGCATAATGCTCATAAACAGGGGAAAAAATGTATTGTACATGCCTATAGGAATCCTACAATACAGTCTACTGAGGTACAAAATTACCCTTTGTAAAAAAAATAAAAAAAACTGTAGCATATTTGTCATCATTAATAGAGGAGAATAAGAATTGGAATAATAATCATAGAATTCATTCAAGCATCACAGAGTTTCTAATGATACTGCCATCTGTGGCCAAAACACAGAACTGCAGCACTCTTCTGCTCTTTCTTGTAGTTTGCGCTTGACCTTTAGTAGTTTTGTTTAATTTTATTTTTAATTTTACATGGAGCTGTCATTGGTGTCTGACTTGTGCTTGAGCATCAACAAAATCTATCATAAATATATAAGTTCCCACCAGAGATGGGAAGTAACAAAGTACAAATACTTCGTTACTGTACTCAAGTAGATTTTTCTGATATTTTTACTTTACTACTTATTTTTATGGCGACTTTTTACTTCTACTCCTTACATTTTTACACAAATATCTGTACTTTCTACTCCTTACATTTTAAAAAATTGGCTCGTTACTTTAGTTTTGAATCATTTCAATGGAGTTACCGTTATTATTTTTCACGTCATCAATACCAAATTCAATCTAATTGGATGGGAATCTACGTTGCATTTGACGCACCACTACAAGATGAATCGACAGATTCGGCGGTATTCATTGGCGGCAAATCATTGCAGCTTGGTGGCGGTGGCGTTAGCATAGTAGCATGGACGACGAGATGATTGAAAATGAACACAACAGAGATCTAGTCCTATTGGCAGACATCCATTTAAAATGTAGGCAACGGCATGAAAAAAGTGGTTTCTACTTTTACTTTTATACTTTAAGGAAATTTACAAGCCTGTACTTTGTTACTTTTACTTGAGTAAAGAAGTTTAATCAGTACTTCCACTTTTACCAGAGTATTTTTTAACACAAGTATCTGTACTTTTACTCAAGTACGGAAAGTCAGTACTTTGCCATCTCTGGTTCCCACCCAAAGTAAATTCAGAAAAATGTGAGGCAGGCTTATAGATGAATCAGGGCTGAACTACCGAGGTGTCAGTCTGCTCATCAAACAATGTTTTAGTCATAAAGGGTCAAATAAGAAGGATATGTTGAAGTAATTTTGAGTAAAAATGTACAAAATGTCTCTATAGGAAGCAATCTCTTGATCCATATGAATGTTAATTTTAAACCTTTTTATAAACTCCCGTTCTTATCCAACATTCTTGAGAAAACTCTTTAAATTAACAGATTTGTGATAACTAACACCATAATCTTTCAAGAATCTGGGTTTAGAGCTCACCATAGCACTGAAACAGCTCTGGTGAAAGTCACTAATGATATTCTCATGGCCTCAGATAATGGACTTGTATCTGTGCTCGTCCTGTTGGATCTCAGTGCTGCATTCGATACAGTTGTAGGAATTAAGGGAACAAAACTGGACTGGTTTAAATCGTATCTATCTGACCGATTAAACTTAACTTGTTAATGATAAATCTTCCTCATGCTCCAGGGTTACCTGGACGGGTTAGTGTTAAGTTTTTACTTAACAGCTCATGGAAACATCTTTGGAAGTTCATGCTACAGCCTTTCATGAAACCCATGTGTCAGTCACTGATGAGAGGGGTATCCCTTTCGCGTCAGTATCTAATGCCCAGGGGACTTTACCATGCATCAATATGTGATGAGCTGAAAGTCAGACTGTATTGGTGGAAACACAACTTTTTCAATAATCTTACTGATAAAGAGGAGATTTGATATAGGACTCTAGTTCTGCAGGATTAATTTGTCCAAGCTTCTCTTCTGTTTATGATTTGAATCAAATCAGACTCTAAAACAGTTAAAACCTTTTTGACAAAAACTGTAGATAAAACATCAAGACAGCAGGAAGAGGAGTTTAACTGCTGAACAGTTTCTTCTAAACTTTTGCAGTTTATTTGGCAGGAGGCTATGATGGATTGGGGGGCCCTAGGCTATGACTGAGCTTGTCTTGCACCAGCTCTGGTCTGTAAATTGAGGAAGAGTCTGACCTTGTATGGACAGAAAATCCACAATCAGACTTTTTTTTTTTATTCTTAATTCCGAACATGCACGGGAAAAACAAAAAAAACAATAAAACAATGTTTAAAAACATTGGAGAGAAAAACAACAAACAAGGTCCCCTTCTTTCCTGAGTTAATTTACCTCCATTACATGTGCGAAAAGGAGTAGGAAGAAGTAAAACTTATGTGCTCCTACCCCTTTATTCTTGTATTTCTTCAATTTACAATATTTACAATTATTTTGCTATATATATCCATATAAATACATACCTACCTACACATATACATACATAAATATGTTTACACATATGCCTTCATACATATATACAAATAAACAAAACAAAAAAAAGACTTAAGTCTGTAGTTCTGATTTTTTTTCCTAAAAGCTAATATCCAGTTTTATTTAGCATTATATTCGCTCATTGGAGAGAAAGTATTCAAATCAATAATTAAAGGACCATCCGGCTGATGACGAGGCTATGGAAACATCATATAAATTAATGGTGGGAAAGAAAAAAGAAATTACCAGTTTAAAACTATTACACCAGAATATCTCTTAGTTTTGACATAAATCACCTAAAACTTTCAGCTATTTCAGTAGGAGAGCTTCAAACCTTACGTCATTATTGCATTATGGAGTCTCTTGGTTTTGCATTAAAGGTTCTTAGAGAGAAAGGTTCCTGCATTCCTGTTCGCGGCTTTGACTTGATTGTGCTGCAGTCCGGAGTCCTAGCCTGTAAATCCAAACATGGCGGGGTCAGGACCGCGGCATATTTGTTCAGCACCATGATAGGTGTCATGTTGGCAGGGCCACGTCCGGGAAGTGGCAGACATAACTGGCTCTGGAATGACAACAAGTTTAGCTGGGGAGTTATTCCTCCTAATTTGTTAGTGTTTTTTTCCAAAGTCAGAGCTTAACTCACAACACAGGCCGTTTAACTCCATCAGCGTTGTGTTTTATAATATGTTTTCATTTTTTATACAACATGCTGTTGTTGTTCCCCTGAACCCAGACCTTGACCCGCTTCCCCCCGGTTCTGTTTTAACAGCCTAAACTGTTATGATTGATAATTCAGCAGCAAATCCCTCAAACAAAGATCCAACATGAGAGCAAAGGAGAACTGCCCAAACACGGAAGTTCACTGGTTTTAAGGGAGATGTGCAGCAACATCTTTGATGTTTTCTGGGCAAATAAAATGGTCAGCATGAGCAGTGGATATACTTTTAAAAAACATTTGATTTAATTTCACTGTAAATAAAATCTAGAACATTTTTACTTCTTCGAAGAAAAGAACCAGAAGCCAAAGCTATTTTTTTTTTATTGCCTTGCATCTGTTTGGCAGCAGCTACTTTTTTTTCTAACTGATCTGATTAGTTGCATCTGTAAAAGACCAGAAATAAAAAAATACTTGCTTTTTAGAACACCAGTGTATGATTTATATTAGTAAATCTTTTTGCATGTTCTCCCTGTGAATGTGCGTGCTCTCTCTGGGCACATCAGCTTCCTCCTACCTGCCGAATGCTTGCATGTTAAGTTTGGGTGTATGTGTGTCAAAGCAATTAAATGCATTCCCTTCATTTCAGTTGAATTCAGTTGAATTAAATTCAGCCAGTTTACAAAACTCTCATCTTAAGGGCAGTTTTCATAGAAAATTCAATCAGATCATACTGTCAGGTTGTTAAAAGGAAACCAGCTAATTGCATTTAGTCATTAATTTGGTAAGATTTGCTGCTCCAGAATAAGCATGTGGCAGCAGAAGCTATTAACTTGCATTTTGTTATTGACTCTACAGCAGAGATGGGAAGTAACAAAGTACAAATACTTGGTTACTGTACTCAAGTAGATTTTTCTGATATTTTTACTTTACTTTACTACTTATTTTTATGGCTACTTTTTACTTCTACTCCTTACATTTTTACTCAAATATCTGTACTTTCTACTCCTTACATTTTAAAAAATTGTCTCGTTACTTTAGTTTTGAATCATTTCAATGGAGTCACCGTTATTATTTTTCACGTCATCAATACCAAATTCAATCTAATTGGATGGGAATCTACGTTGCATTTGACGCACCGCTACAAGATGAATCGACAGATTCGGCGGTATTAATTGGCGGCAAATCATTGCAGCTTGGTGGCGGTGGCGTTAGCATAGCAGCATGGACGACGAGATGATTGAAAATGAACACAACGGAGATCTAGTCCTATTGGCAGACATCCATTTAAAATGTAGGCAACGGCATGAAAAAAGTGGTTTCTACTTTTACTTTTATACTTTAAGTAAATTTACAAGCCTGTACTTTGTTACTTTTACTTGAGTAAAGAAGTTTAATCAGTACTTCCACTTTTACCAGAGTATTTTTTAACACAAGTATCTGTACTTTTACTCAAGTACGGAAAGTGAGTACTTTTGCCATCTCTGCTCTACAGCAATCTCTCACTCTGAGCATTCATGCAGCAACCTATCATCAGCATAACAGTAGTAATTAGTGGTTGAACTGTAAAGTGCCTTGAGATGACGTGTGTTGTGAATTGGCGCTATAAAAATAAACTAAATTGAATATAAATAGTGATGTGAGGGGTATCCCCGTCTCCTCAGCATGTGACACGCATCGGACTTTGAACACGCATCGATATGTGATGAGTTGGGCATGAGAATGTGTTGGTTTCACAGGTAAATGCCAACAATGATGAGCTGCTTTGATGTCTTCCAGTCAGGTCTCCGTACCAACCAAAGTACTGAGACTGCCCTGATTAAGGTGCTCAGTGACCTCTGGATAAATTCAGACCCTGGAAGAACCACAGTGCTGGTATTAATGGACCTCAGTGCAGCGTTTGATACTGTTGATCACTTTATTTCATTAGAGCGTCTGGAAAACTGAGTCAGCCATTCTGCTACAGCTCTGGACTGGTTTAAATCCTAAAGAAGGACATGGACTTTAATGTGTCAAAAGGGAACTTTAAATCCAAGACTGGAAAAATCACATGTGGGGTTAATCAAGGCTCCTATCTGGGGCCCCTCCTGTTCAATATCTACATGCTCCCTTTAGCAGAGATTATAGCCAACAGCATCAGTTACCATAACGATGCACACCACAAACAGCTTTCTATCGCAATGTCACCAGGTGACTATGAATCCATCAGAGTGTTGGCTGGATGTGGATAGATAGATATGTGGATGCACCATCATGTACTCCAACTACTTTTCTTCAGTTTGACATCTCATTCTGTTATTTATAAAAGACTGCTAGTTCTATGCTTGCTGCTTTTTGGATTATTTGCATATATCTATCAGAATTTCCATATTTGAGGTCACATTTACTAACTTAAGAAAAGAAGCTGTGCATTTGATGTACTGAAAATGAAAACAAAAAAAGAGTCCAGGCAAATTGCAGATAAGAACTAAATGCTTTAGTGGTTTCATCACGCAGCTGTGGGACAAAAACGGTTGGGTTCTCAGCGAAAAAGCAGTGTCAGCATAATGCAGATTCATTGTTTAAAATGTCTCTATCTGGGGATTTGGTGGATACAATTTCTCCTCTCTCTTAAAGACTGTTAGCCGAGTAAACTAAAAATTTTACATTTCCATTATTGTTTCAGAGGCAGGCTGAGCAGAGACCTGATTTCACCTGATTCCGACTCCACACAGCATTTCAGACTCAGTGAAACTATTCAGCCGACTTTGAGAAAACCTAACTTTCTGAGGTCAAATGTGGAACAGCCAGGTGCTCTTTCCCTCCGACCAAAAGGGAAGTTGTGTCTCTGAGTATTTTAATACATGATGGTATGTAAAGGCTTTACATACAGGAATATGCTTCATTTAACCTTTCCAGACAAGTTTTGTTTTTAATTTACAAAGTTACACCGAGAAAAAAAATCTAAATATTATATAAACAAAACGATGCTGGGTCTTACTTTGAAGTGTTGCTCAATGTATTTAATAAGTAATGTATGTTCTGAACAGAAGGAATAAAACCAACTTAAGTATTTTCAAAATTAATTTTATTGATATGTGTACGCTTTAAAGCAAATAGCAGTATAATATGGATCAAAAGAAAGCTTTCAACAAATAATCATAACTTCACAAAATAGCAAAACCTTTTTTTTTATTAACACATGAAACCATAATTGATCCACATAATTGATTGACCCACAATATCTACCAACCAATAGTTAACACTATGAAGCGACAATCACAGTTGGTGGTCATAATGTTTTGAGTGACACCCGACAGTTAAGATTAAAGGCTTAAAGGAAAAGGGACATTTTTTTGACTACAGCATTTCCACAAAATGTTATTTAGCGAGCCAGAAACTTTAAAAAAGCATAACCAAAAAAGCTGAATATTTACAACCTGCACCTGAATACAGTTCCTTTTGTTTTTTTGTTTTTTTTGGGGGGGGGGTGCTTGGACATAAAGGCTGAAGGTTCCAGCAAAGACTGTTTATATGTGAGACAGGAACAATGTGAAGATTAGATTAGCTGATAGGGAGCAGGTGTAGACAGAAGTAACTAGAAGGAGCTAAGGGAAATGAGAAAAAAATGGCAAAAAAAAAAGGGGGGGAGAGTAACTCAAAAAATACAACACTGCTGAAACATAACACAAAATGGAAAACAAATCAATGACACAGAATGACATCATAAATCAAAGTGTAACTGAAGATGTAAAAAAGAAAGGGCAGAATCATGACAGAAACACTGACATTGACGATTGTAATCATATTTGGTGTTTTTCTTCTTGCTAAATTTATGAATTCAAAGCCTTCTGTTGACAGATCCAACCTTTTTTTCCATTACAGCTCACAGATTTCCATCCATTAGCCTCTTTAACAGAAGTCGCACAGTGAAGTTTCGCCTCAGATTGTTGTAACCAGTAGCTAATAGAAGAAAAGGATTGTTATACTATAGAATGAAAGCATTATTCATGGCCTTAAGATTAATTTCTTACCTGTTTGTAATCTCACTGCCATTGACCCACTTCCAGCCAACACCATCAACCCTAAGGCCAATCCAGTAGCCGCTAATTTCTGCCCCAGCTAAACCACTTTTATAGATAAAGTCCTGATGAAAACCATAATAACATTGTTAGAAAACAATCATACTTAAGCAGTGATTGGTTTGGTTGCTGATGCAAGTTAAAATCAAATGTGGACCATTTCTCAAGACAAACCTGCTCCTCAGGAGTTCCAACAATCACCAACTCTGCATCCCTTGATCTGCAGTCATCTCGAGCTTCATCCCAAGTTTTTTGATCTACAAGCTTCCTGCTGCTGATCATGTAGCAGCTGGACTGGAAGAGGAACCAACCTTGTGGGCAAGGTTCAGTTTGTCTTTCTGAAAAGACCAATTCAAATGATTTCAGTTGGAGAGAAATTCTAGATTAGGATTATAAATATTATAGTTTTACTATACTTTTTCTGTTGTAGAAGTAACTTGGTGATGTTTGGAAATTACGTAGGTTATTGTAGTTAGGACTTGTTGTGGTAAACTTATAATCTGGTCTGCCATAGTAAGGTCGTGGTGTGGTGTAGTAACGCCTGTTGTTGAAATTACGTATTCCGCCGTAATAAGGTCGTGGTGTGGTGTAGTAGTAACGCCTGTTGTTGAAATTACGTATTCCGCCGTAATAAGGTCGTGGTATGGTGTAGTAGTAACGCCTGTTGTTGAAATTACGTATTCCGCCGTAATAAGGTTGTGGTGTGGTGTAGTAACGCCTGTTGTTGAAATTACGTATTCCACCGTAATAAGGTCGTGGTGTGGTGTTGTAACGCCAGTTGTTGAAATTACGTATTCCGCCGTAATAAGGTCGTTGTGTGGGGTTGTAACGCCAGTTGTTAAAATTACGTATTCCGCCGTAATAAGGTCGTGGTGTGGTGTTGTAACGCCAGTTGTTGAAATTACGTATTCCACCGTAATAAGGTTGTGGTGTGGTATAGTAACGCCAGTTGTTGAAATTACGTATTCCGCCGTAATAAGGTCGTGGTGTGGTGTAGTAACGCCTGTTTTTGAAATTACGTATTCCGCCGTAATAAGGTCGTTGTGTGGGGTTGTAACGCCTGTTGTTGAAATTACGTATTCCGCCGTAATAAGGTCGTTGTGTGGGGTTGTAACGCCAGTTGTTGAAATTACGTATTCCTCCGTAATAAGGTCGTGGTGTGGTGTAGTAACGTCTGTAGTTGAAATTACGTATTCCGCCGTAATAAGGTCGTGGTGTGGTGTAGTAGTAACGCCTGTTGTTGAAATTACATATTCCTCCGTAATAAGGTCGTTGTGTGGTGTTGTAACGCCAGTTGTTGAAATGACGTATTCCGCCGTAATAAGGTCGTGGTGTGGTGTAGTAACGCCTGTTGTTGAAATTACGTATTCCACCGTAATAAGGTTGTGGTGTGGTATAGTAACGCCAGTTGTTGAAATTACGTATTCCGCCGTAATAAGGTCGTGGTGTGGTGTAGTAACGCCTGTTTTTGAAATTACGTATTCCGCCGTAATAAGGTCGTTGTGTGGGGTTGTAACGCCTGTTGTTGAAATTACGTATTCCGCCGTAATAAGGTCGTTGTGTGGGGTTGTAACGCCAGTTGTTGAAATTACGTATTCCTCCGTAATAAGGTCGTGGTGTGGTGTAGTAACGTCTGTAGTTGAAATTACGTATTCCGCCGTAATAAGGTCGTGGTGTGGTGTAGTAGTAACGCCTGTTGTTGAAATTACATATTCCTCCGTAATAAGGTCGTTGTGTGGTGTTGTAACGCCAGTTGTTGAAATGACGTATTCCGCCGTAATAAGGTCGTGGTGTGGTGTAGTAACGCCTGTTGTTGAAATTACGTATTCCTCCGTAATAAGGTCGTTGTGTGGTGTTGTAACGCCAGTTGTTGAAATTACGTATTCCGCCGTAATAAGGTCGTGGTGTGGTGTTGTAACGCCAGTTGTTGAAATTACGTATTCCGCCGTAATAAGGTCGTTGTGTGGTGTTGTAACGCCAGTTGTTGAAATTACGTATTCCGCCGTAATAAGGTCGTGGTGTGGTGTAGTAACGCCTGTTGTTGAAATGACGTATTCCGCCGTAATAAGGTTGTGGTGTGGTGTAGTAACGTCTGTTGTTGAAATGACGTATTCCGCCGTAATAAGGTCGTGGTGTGGTGTAGTAGTAACGTCTGTTGTAGAAATGACGTATTCCGCCGTAATAAGGTCGTGGTGTGGTGTTGTAGTAACGTCTGTTGTTGAAATTACGTATTCCGCCGTAATAAGGTCGTGGTGTGGTGTAGTAACGTCTGTTGTTGAAATGACGTATTCCGCCGTAATAAGGTCGTGGTGTGGTGTAGTAACGTCTGTTGTTGAAATGACGTATTCCGCCGTAATAAGGTCGTGGTGTGGTGTAGTAACGCCTGTTGTTGAAATGACGTATTCCGCCGTAATAAGGTCGTGGTGTGGTGTAGTAACGCCTGTTGTTGAAATGACGTATTCCGCCGTAATAAGGTCGTGGTGTGGTGTAGTAACGCCTGTTGTTGAAATTACGTATTCCTCCGTAATAAGGTCGTGGTGTGGTGTAGTAGTAACGTCTGTTGTTGAAATGACGTATTCCGCCGTAATAAGGTCGTGGTGTGGTGTAGTAGTAACGTCTGTTGTTGAAATTACGTATTCCGCCGTAATAAGGTCGTGGTGTGGTGTAGTAACGCCTGTTGTTGAAATTACGTATTCCGCCGTAATAAGGTTGTGGTGTGGTGTAGTAGTAACGTCTGTTGTTGAAATGACGTATTCCGCCGTAATAAGGTCGTGGTGTGGTGTAGTAGTAACGCCTGTTGTTGAAATTACGTATTCCGCCGTAATAAGGTCGTGGTGTGGTGTAGTAACGTCTGTTGTTGAAATGACGTATTCCGCCGTAATAAGGTCGTGGTGTGGTGTAGTAGTAACGCCTGTTGTTGAAATTACGTATTCCGCCGTAATAAGGTCGTGGTGTGGTGTAGTAGTAACGTCTGTTGTTGAAATTACGTATTCCGCCGTAATAAGGTCGTGGTGTGGTGTAGTAGTAACGTCTATTGTTGAAATGACGTATTCCGCCGTAATAAGGTCGTGGTGTGGTGTAGTAGTAACGTCTATTGTTGAAATTACGTATTCCGCCGTAATAAGGTCGTGGTGTGGTGTAGTAGTAACGTCTATTGTTGAAATGACGTATTCCGCCGTAATAAGGTCGTGGTGTGGTGTAGTAGTAACGTCTATTGTTGAAATGACGTATTCCGCCGTAATAAGGTCGTGGTGTGGTGTAGTAGTAACGTCTATTGTTGAAATTACGTATTCCGCCGTAATAAGGTCGTGGTGTGGTGTAGTAGTAACGGGGTCTGTGGTAGGAAGGTTGTAGGGTTGTCAAATCCAAATGCGGTTCCCTCCAGTCCTTCGCAGAAGTTTCATGAAACTTGATGTTCTCCAGGTCCTTCAGCTTAGCCCCAATAACTGAAGTATCTACATTGTAAAAAGTTGATTTATGTTAATATTGAAATTCATGTCAACAGATTCAAGATAGAGTCTAGTGTTAGTTTTATACCAAATGATTGCAGAAATAATCAGAAGGTTTCTTCTAGTAATGATAAACTAGTTATCATTTCTTTATGAGGCTATCCTTCAAAAGGCATTCAAGGTAACCAACAGTCAGAGAGGATTTGGAAACCACTGACCAGGTCAGAGACTAACTCCTCCTTGATCTGGGTTGAATATGAGCGCAAATATTAGTAGTTAGGCCCTAAGGTAAAAGTGTATGTTTATTTTTCAACATTAGAAAATTGTGAACTGAGGATTAGTCCCTTGTCAGATCCCTAGTTCCCCTGTTACAAATCAACATTTGTGGCCTTTACTAGAAATGCTTACAGACACTGTTTAAAAAAAAATAGAAATACAGAACAGAACAAAAGCTCAGCAGTGCAGTCCAAATGGGACAAGAATGCAAAAATAAAATAGGGGATATACACTCACCGGCCACTTTATTAGGTACACCTGTCAAACTGCTCGTTAACACTTAATTTCTAAGCAGCTAATCACATGGCGGCAACTCAGTGCATTTAGGCATGTAGACATGGTCAAGACAATCTCCTGCAGTTCAAACCGAGCATCAGTATGGGGAAGAAAGGTGATTTGAGTGACTTTGAACGTGGCATGATTGTTGGTGCCAGAAGGGCTGGTCTGAGTATTTCAGAAACTGCTGATCTACTGGGATTTTCACGCACAACCATCTCTAGGGTTTACAGAGAATGGTCCGAAAAAGAAAAAACATCCAGTGAGCGGCAGTTCTGTGGGCGGAAATGCCTTGTTGATGCCCGAGGTCAGAGGAGAATGGCCAGACTGGTTGGAGCTGATAGAAGGGCAACAGTGACTCAAATAACCACCCGTTACAACCAAGGTGGGCAGAAGAGCATCTCTGAACGCACAGTACGTGGAACTTTGAGGCAGATGGGCTACAGCAGCAGAAGACCACACCGGGTGCCACTCCTTTCAGCTAAGAACAGGAAACTGAGGCTACAATTTGCACAAGCTCATGGAAATTGGACAACAGAAGATTGGAAAAACGTTGCCTGGTCTGATGAGTCTCGATTTCTGCTGCGACATTCGGATGGTAGGGTCAGAATTTGGCGTCTACAACATGAAAGCATGGATCCATCCTGCCTTGTATCAACGGTTCAGGCTGGTGGTGGTGGTGTCATGGTGTGGGGAATATTTTCTTGGCACTCTTTGGGCCCCTTGGTACCAATTGAGCATCGTTGCAACGCCACAGCCTACCTGAGTATTGTTGCTGACCATGTCCATCCCTTTATGACCACAATGTACCCAACTTCTGATGGCTACTTTCAGCAGGATAATGCGCCATGTCATAAAGCTGGAATCATCTCAGACTGGTTTCTTGAACATGACAATGAGTTCACTGTACTCAAATGGCCTCCACAGTCACCAGATCTCAATCCAATAGAGCATCTTTGGGATGTGGTGGAACGGGAGATTCGCATCATGGATGTGCAGCCGACAAATCTGCGGCAACTGTGTGATGCCATCATGTCAATATGGACCAAACTCCCTGAGGAATGCTTCCAGCACCTTGTTGAATCTATGCCACCAAGAATTGAGGCAGTTCTGAAGGCAAAAGGGGGTCCAACCCGTTACTAGCATGGGGTACCTAATAAAGTGGCCGGTGAGTGTATATACTTCCATTATATAGTCCACAAACTAAACATTTATGGATGCTCGAGACAAAATAGTAGACACGTGTCCTTCACCATACTCCAGGAAGGGCTTCCATATGCGTGTCAGTCTTAGAGTGGACGAGGCGTCTTAGGAAGTCAAGAGGGATATGTTCCAAGATAAGCTTCTTCCACCCAAAATAGTTGGAGATTTGAGATCCATTGCAGCAAAATATTCATTTCAGATGATACTGTGGTCTTTATGTATGGTTTCACCAAAAAGTGATTCCTGATAAACCAACAAACTCCCTTGTTTTTGCTACAGTTATAGAACCTTAAAGTGATATAAGTATATGATTCTTAACCTAGACATACAGCAAAGTTTTAAAGGCAGGTTTTTAAAGGAATAGTACACCCAAAACATGATTAGCCTTCATTTTCTACTCACCCCCATGCTGAACAACACTCTGGAGTACTTTTTTGATATCTCAAATGCATCTGGAGATCTGGGAGGCTTCTTGCTGTCTGCTGACATTCAAATAATGGAGGTCTATGGCGCCCGAGGCAGAAAGGTCCATAAAAGTCCACAAAAAACGTGTCAATATTCCTCCATACTGCTCGTCCAATGTATTCCAAGTGTCCTGAGTGGGTAGCGTCCAGAATTTACTCGAAACGAAGTCATTTAGAATGTTTTTAGAGCATAAACAGTAGTGTATAGGATTTCCTAAAAGCGCGCGCCTGTGAGTTCACGGCGCTACGGAAACCGCGGCAGACCAAACCAGATGAAAGTGCGCATTCAGCTCGGCAAAGAACTCATGCTCTTCCTCAACACTGAAGTCCTCAGACATTTTTCTTTCGTTGTTTCTTTCTTTGCACAGGTAAACAGCACATTTCTTCTTCTACGCTTGCATTATCGGCAGAGCAGACGCTGAATGCGCACTTTCATCTGGTTTGGTCTGCCGCGGTTTCCGTAGACTCATGAACGCGCTTTTAGGAAATCCTATACACTACTGTTTATGCTCTAAAAACATTCTAAATGACTTCGTTTCGAGTAAATTATGGACGCTACCCACTCAGGACACTTGGAATACATTGGACGAGCAGTATGGAGGAATATTGACACGTTTTTTGTGGACTTTTATGGACCTTTCTGCCTCTGGCGCCATAGACCTCCATTATTTGAATGTCAGCAGACAGCAAGAAGCCTCCCAGATCTCCAGATGCATTTGAGATATCAAAAAAGTACTCCAGAGTGTTGTTCAGCATGGGGGTGAGTAGAAAATGAAGGCTAATCATGTTTTGGGTGTACTATTCCTTTAAGGCTCAGAGTTTTTCTCTTAAGTTCTGCAGGACACTTCAGATGTCAGATTAGGCACCTAGGATGTAGAGCTTCTCTTAGATTATTGCCTAACCACTTTGTTACCATTCAGTGTTACAGAAACCATGTTTTTGACCATAATAGATTTTCAGCATTGGTGAAAAATAAGTTACTGTCCAGGGAAAATATATAAAAAACAAACAAAACATGCTTATCTTATATAAAAATGTTTTCATAGTCTGACCTCTCATTTTCCCAAATTCCTTTCTTCAAACAAAACTAACTTAAAACTTATTTCTAATTTATTAAGTTGATCTGTTTGCATTTCATAATAATCAGGTTACTTTTATGCAATTCAAAACAATAAACTTTGTGTTTGAAATAAAAACACTCGTTAGTATTCATTTTGAGTAAGTATATTTTAATAATACTAAATAAATAAGTCTAATGATTATGTATTACAAATAAATAAGCTTTATTCTACAACACAGTATGGATCATGTAAGGCTTATTTAATACGTTTGTATTAAAATGATCTAAAACAAGTAAATAGGCATTTGTTATCTAATAGATTTACATAAATCATATTTATTTTGGTTGAATAAATCTTATTTAATTTGGGCTAATTGTTTCTGTGGGTGTGCATTCATACTGTTCAACATTATTCTTAAACTTGAATCTTTCTTGAAGTAGAAAAGGACTGAATAATTTATACTCACAATAAATGCGCAGACCAGTGATCAATGTGAATATAAGGCAACAGATCAGAAACGGTGACAGACGCCGTAGGATGGCTGGGATCCTGCGCTCTAATTAGAGAAATATTTTAGGAACATCATAGTCTGCGATTTACCAAATCTCAGAAAAAGAAAGATTTTCTTATCTACTTTTTTTCTGTGGTCCATGTGGAATTGCAGGGTGGTTGCCCATGGTGCCAGTTGCAGCAATCCTGTATTAAACTTTTTCTTGAAGATGACCTTTAAATATAACGTGAAAACCTTCATAATTTATACATAGGAACTCCAAAAGTGTTTGATCTAATAAAAGAAATTCTCATTTATAAAAGAAAACTAATCATACCTGCAGACCGGTAAACACTCGGCTTAAGGGTCCTAGTCGCCTCCATAGACTCTGTTCTCCTATTGAACAAACTCCTCCGTCAGCTTGCAGGCAGAAGTGATTGGGACTGAAAAAAGAAAGAGTTTCTTACTGAGAACCATCTGCTTTGTGGTTTCTCATATATTTCCTGCTCAGCTTTAAAATGCTGTCGTTAACCTTTTAACCTTAGGTTTTTGTGACTGCTGACATTTCTCCTGGACTTTTTAGAAAAATATCTCCTTTCTTGGTTAAATTTCAGTAAACTGTTGCAGAACAAACAAAGCCATTAAATCTGTTGTTTTATAATTGTTAATGATTAACAGTCAACGTGGGAAATCTTTAATTTCCCCATTTATGAGTGACCAACTTAATTTATGACATATGTTTTTAATCAAGGAAGTTCAATTCACTTCAGATCAGTTTATTTCTATAGCTCCAATTCACATCATGTCATCTCAGGTCACTTTCCAGTTCACCAGATCATCCAGTCAGATTGATTCAAAGTTTTCTATCTAAGGAAAACCAGCTGATTGCATCGACTCATTGACTCTTCAGCAATCCCTCACACTAAGCATGCTTGTAGCGACAGTGGAGAGGAAAAACTCCCTTTGAACAGGAAGAAACCTCCAGCAGAACCAGGCTCAGTGTGAGCGGCCATCTGCTGAGGCCCACTGGGGTTCAAGGAGACAGAAGCAGACATAGAAAAAGAAGCATAGATACAAAAGGCAACTGTCAACCAGCTCCACAGGCGGCCCCGTCCAGGAAACACACAGCCAGGCAGACGAGCTCCGAGCCAGCTCCCATGTCAGAGGATGAAGAGAGCACATCCAGTTAGTCACAGTCAGAGAAACAGGACCACACTGGAAAACAGGCCAAGCTCCAACATCTAGAAACAAAGGTGTTGATGGCAGCAGCACAGCTGATATTTCTCTCCAGGATGGAGTCACAGCCAAACAGGAACAGACCAGATGAAGCTACTATGAGAAAAAGCAGAGAGAGCAGAACGTTAGAGATTGAACTAACAGATTCTGCAGAGTGGGAGAATAGAGATAGAATGAAGCAGAATGATGAAAAAGGGGTCCCTATGTCCTCCAGCAGTCTAAGCCTATAGCAGCAGAACTATAGAGATAGCTCAGGATAACCTGAGCCACTCTAACTATAGGTTACAGCTCCCAAAACATTTACAATACAACTGCTATTCTCTGCCTCCCCCGGTGCTGAAGGGGAGAGCTTTGCTGATTGTCGAACCTTCTGTAACATATCCAATTAGTAGTTCTAGAAGGAACCCAAATAGTTCCTTAAAAAGCTCATGCAAAATAGAAGTAGGTTAAAAGAAACTTATGGAAAATAATCTGTAAATATCAGCAAAAAGTAAACTTTTATTCTAAAAGTCATATGTTTCATGTCTTGGTATTTTCTGCCTTTCTATATATTTAACTTCCAACCTCAGTCTGTCTGTTTTTGTTACTTTCAGTGTCTTTAGTTTGGATTCTTTTCCCCATTTTAGTTCCTCTTTTGCCCTGAGACAATGAGTTTCTGTGATATCTGTTCCTCATGATGTTTGATCATTATTGTGCAAATCCTCACTGGATATTTTTCTTCTGTTGTAAGAATATTGGGGTTTTAAAGTTTCGTTTCTGTTTTGTGGTAAATCCTGTACATGGGCTCTGGCATATCTTGCCTATTTATCACCTGATTTAGTTTAAGGTTAAAGAGAAGTTCTGCCTTTTCTGACCTACCTTTTATCTCTGTAAAAATCACTTTTAACCTCTGAGGTAAATGTCTAAAAGAAATTAAACCAAAGAAAAACAAAACACACCTGTGCAATTTTATCAGGGTTTATGGAAAAATATAGCTGAGTATTGCCAACCTAAATAACATTAACAAAAATAAATGTAACAGTAAAATTACCAGAACTGCTGTCTAATAACTTTTCTAAATAAAGGAATAATTATAAAATTAAGAGAATTTGCCCTAGCACTGATTCCTGAGGTACTCCGGAAGTATTGCAGGATAACTTCAGTGAATTAATGAGGCATCATCAAGAAATTTCTAAAAATTATTGTAAAAATCAGGAGCTGTTTCACATGGTGACGCCTTAAGAAAGCTGATAGGAGGGGCCCAGTTATACTTTTAAAGACTGAAATCTGATGTTTGATTGCAATAGCTAATTCATGATTTAACTAAACCAGGTAAAACATCCAGATAATCTCTCAAAGCCATCCTATCTATCATAACTCTTGCAGTTTATCCATTTGGAAGAAACATTTAAAGGACATCGTCAGGTTTCTGTTTCTGTTATGTTTTTCTTTTGAGTATCCAGGTTTGCTTTGCTCCTTGTTTTCTAGTTTTAGTGGGTTAATTCTTAGTTTACTGAGTTCTTTGATTCTTTTGTCAGTTACTGTCTTAGTCTTGGTTCTGTTATATTTTCTTGTTACTGTTGTCTTGCTTTACTCCTTGGTTTCTAGTGTTACTGGTTTTATTTTTATTTTGCTGTGTTCTTTGGTTTTTTCTCAGTTACTGTCCTAGTCTTGGTTCTGTTATGTTTTCTTTTGAGTGTTTAGTTTTCTTTTCTCCTTGTTTTATAGTCCTAGTAATTTAACATTGTGTTGTTATTTCCAGTCTTCCAGGTTTCTATTTGTTGCTCTCTGCTGCCCTCTTGTGTTCTCCTTCTTCCCTAGCTCTTTACCTCTCTTGTTCTGTGCACACCTGCTCCCAGTTTCCTCATTAGCGCCCTCTTTGTCTCATTCTCCTTTAAAAGCCCTCTCTCTTCAGTTCCCCTTTGCTGGGTCCTCGTCATAAACTGTCTAACTTCGTCAACTTCCTCTAACTGCGTCTTCCTGAGTCTTCCTCGTTGTGATAGTGATTTCCCTGATGTCTCCATGGTTTCTGGTTCGTTTTGACTTCTTTTCATGTTTGATTTTTTTTTGGATTTTTGACTCCTGGTTTCATGTTAGTTTGGACTTTGTTTTCATTATTGGATTTTTGGATAACCTGCCTCTGTTTTCAGTTTCCCTTTCATTAAATCTAAATAAATTAATCTCTGCCTTCCTGCCTCTGCTCTTGGGTCAACAATCCATAACCAAATCCTGACAAAAATGTATCTTAAGAGGTGAAATTGTTTAACTCTGGGTATAATGGCAATTCTGGGAACTCTGACTTGGACTGTTGAGAAATTTATCAGCCTAATTTATTTAGATAGTAGAGCCCATGCTTAAAGGTAAAGTGGTGGATTTTAAAGAATGATTGAAAAGACCCGCCCTGCACATGCACAACCCTGTAGTCGCTCCTGAGAGGGACGCATGAGCCCATTTCTCCATGTGCACGCTCTGTTTAAAAGTTGCTATTTGCATCGCTCATATAACTTACTTTCCAAAAGAAGATTTGCGAGTTTTTTCCACTATGTCCGATTCACCACCAGTGTTATGCCGATAAATACCTGCTTGCCGAGAATTACCTCCCCCGCTCAAAATGGAACTTTAAAACATATTCTTAATGTTTTTATATTTCTTATGCATGGATGTCCTAAACTTGAGGACATATGTGTCCGCTTTGAAGCGAGCATGCAAATTCAAGATATTATGCCTTCCCACCTTTGTGTTTGACCACTGCAGCCAGCCTGCGTTCAGTTGCACCCAGCATACGGCTCCGCTCCCGGTCCTACTCGTTCACAGCCTTTCTGAGCGCATCAACCGCTGCCGGCAGCCTGATCAATGCCCAAATAGCCACTGACATCCTCTCTAATTGTAGATACATCAGGTATCCTCCAAATCCAAACAGGAGAAATCCAAGTATTATAAATCTGACAAATCCATATATCTTCGATATCCTCCACAAACAACGTTAAATGGGGTTTATTTAAAACATCACCAAACTCATCTTGCAACAACCATAAGGTATAAAAACAACATCTATAGACTCACCTCAATTGGTAACTGCCTCTGCTGGTGGAACAAAGCACTGCATTTCACACAACCCACCCCTCAACAAGTCAAGAATAACTGGGTTTGCAGTCGGACCAAAGCCCTGGGAAAGTGAATTTACTCCTGCTGTTAGGAATCCAGTTTGTGTGGGTTGTGTTTTGTTTGTGTTTTCTCCCTCCACCACCAGGTGGCGCCCTGTTCTTGTTGGCCCTTCCACACACCTGCGGCTGGTTGGCTCATTATCTGAGGACTGCCACTACCTCGAGGCCAGAGTGTTTGCCAGTTTTGGGTACTCTAGCCAAGCTGAGTTTAGCTGAGTCAACTGAGTCTTTGTCTCTCTGCGTTCTAACCTTGTTGTTTTTTGTCTTTGCCTTTCGGAAGGAAGACATCCTGCAAACTGGATTTTTGGCCTTCTCCCCCTGGAAGGATTGTTTGAGCTTCACACTGAGCAGAGGATGCCAACTGGGTGTTTAGGCCTTCTTCCCCTGGAAGGATTGTTTGAGGTTTCACACTGAGCAGGGGATTAACCTCCACACGTACCGTTCAAATTCTCCTGGAAAACAAATTGGCAGTCTGCTCCATAGCTCCTAAAGAAACCAACCTAACCAAATTAAAACCCTGTCCGCCCTTCAACGAGTCAACCAAATTCTGGAATAACCCACACCGACTGGATTCTGGGAAGAACACCTTTTTCTGGAAAGGTCAGTCCTGTTTCATTCAAGTTTCCCACGGAACCTGAACTAAACTGTGAACTTCCCTTCTCACTTCCAGTTCCGGTTCACCAGCTCTCTGAGTTACCCTGGATCAAGCTTCTTGATTATATCAATAAACCTGTTAAACTTTTACTCTGATTCTCTGAGTGGTTTCCTGCATGTGGGTCAGATGCCTTAAAAAGAACATGACACCTGTAAATGAGAACGGAAATACTACACAGACTGAAAAGCCAAGACCTTTGAGTGGCAATGAAAAAGGCCTAATTATAAATTGGAAACACAATTGTTTGTATTTGTATGACAAAAAGGCATTGAGGAATGTTTTTTTTTGTGGTGGAATTATTTGAAACACTGCAAAATACCATGAAAGCGCATTTGAAACTCAGGATGAACCCTCAGACTTTATAGATCCACATCTGGACTAAAACTCAAGCAAATTTGGATTGAATAAGTAGAAGCCTGTTTGTTCCACAAAGCTTTTAGTGGGCAGTGTGCAAGGCCGAAATGTGATTTTGGCACAATGCCAAAAAGTGCAAAAATGCATTTTTCCACTCATAAAAGGGAAACTGGTCAGACAGTCTTGTACTTTATTACAACAGGACTCTCTCATACTCTACCAGGACAGAAAGTTGAAACCTTTGCAACCCCAAAAGAGAACCTAGAGCCCCAAACCTCCGATGACCCACAATATCAAAAAGAGCTGAAAAATAAATAGTATTGTACAAAAAAAATTACATCATGAAACATATTTTTAGTATAAGCCTTTATTAATATGCATGAGCCGTAAAAGCATTGTGCAGCATACTGTGCATAAACAGAAACATCATTCTAAAAAAACACATAAACTATTTAGTCATATAAATATAAAGAAGAACAAAGCAGATTTATTTTAGAAAAATTAAAACCTGGTCATAGAAAAGTTTTTTACACAGTAAATTCCACAGAGTTAAATATGCAGCGTAGAAGTACGCTGAATGTTTTGGAGGAGCGTAAAGGAAGCCATCTATGTTAAGAAAAAAAAACCCAACCTTAATCGGGGGGGGGGGGGACTCAGATTTCAGCTTTCAAAAACCTGCAATGCAGCGACTATCATCTCAACCCCAACCCCTTTACAAGGGGAAATGAAGACCTCGCCTGTTCAACCAGGCCAACAATTCCCTCCAACAACCCCCCTTTCATAGACATAGACAGGTTTCAGGTATTATAGGCTAACAACAAAACAAAATGACCCCCATTCCAAAGGGTTGGACCCGCTCGTTAGGTTCAATTTGCATGTTTCTAAACCAAAACAAGGCTTTTCTTTGGTCCACTCTATGAAGCCTTGAACTCAACCCTATTTCTGACATTTTGAAGTGAAAGATTTTCCTGGATGGGAAGCGAAACGTCTCCAAACTTGGAAACAAAGTCCAGTGGATTGTTTTGTAACTTTTTTGGAATTACTCTTTTAGAGTTATTACAACAACAGTTGGGTAAATTTAACAGTGTGGGACTAAATCCACTCGGATTGGTGCTAAATTTAAATCTTAAAGTATTACTTTAACACTGCAAAATGTACACCTCTGGGAAAGAAGGCTTTTATGTAGTCAGTAATCAGTCTGTTAATTACCCAATAATTACTTTCTTTTAAAATTATATATTAATTATTAATACGTATTTCTGAATTTGCATCAGCAGATGGTGAAAGGAGCTTTTTGAGTTTGCTTAATCTGGATAGTTGGTTATAGATGAGAGTCCTTTGGTCTCACTTAGTAAAAACTTTCAGGTGAAACACAGAAGTCAGAATTTTAGATGCTGTCTTTGCTGTATTAAGATGAAAAGTTAAGATATCCTGTTTATCGTTTTGTCTTTTTCTTCTATTTTTGAAACTGTAACAAAGCAGGAAGTCGACCAGTTTATATAAAAAGAAACATCTGGACTGGAAGTGGGACAGAAAGTCAGTCGGTGGTCAGGGTGTTCAACTAAACCGCAGGTCAAACTAGAATATGTTTAGTGATCCACAAAGTTTAAAATGAGCACACTAAAGCCGGGCGTACAATGTACGATTCTTTTGCCCTTTTCGGGCGGATTCTTCAGTCATGCAAGAATTTTTTGATCAGGCCAACCTTTAGCCAGTGTGTGGTGTAGTATTCAGGGGTAACGGGTTGGCGATCAGCCTCTAACGACCACCCCCCCATCAGGAATCGTAAGGTCAGGAGAAAATCAAACATGTTTGAAGTTCAGTCGGCCGTCGTAAGGTGGTCGGCGACAAATCGCTCACCGGGCAAACTAGGATTCTTCTTCTTCCTCTCAGAGGAAAACACAGAAGCATGGCGGGGGTGCAATAGTCCGAGTAGCGCCATCTCACTGCGGACCTGAGTCCCACCTGGTTTTTAGACGTACAGTGAGCAGGTAGATCGCATCAGAGCGTCGAATCGCACAGTGTGAGAATAAACATGGTGAGCTGAGAACTTTTAAACCCTTTGGTTTCATCGTACAGTGTGAGCTGTAACTGCGTGCAACGATTGAATATATAACTGGACTTTGCTTGTACATGTTACAGTATATAGCTGTTGCTTTCAAGTATAATTAAACAGAAGCTCTTTATCAAATCAGAAAGCGTTTTGTTGACAAATCCATCCATTTTCTTCGTCACAGCTCACAGATTTCCACCCATTAGCCTCTTTTACAGACGTCCCACAGCTAAAATTCCCCACAGGTGGTTTTAACCAGAAGCTGAAGAAGAAAACAGTCTGTTAGTTTATGGATGAAATCAATTAGTGATGGCATTTAGGTTAATTTATTACCTTTGTGTTAGATCGCTGCCATTGACCCACTTGAAGACGCCATCATGAACCCTGAGGCCAATCCAGTAGCCGAGGACAGTTCAATAAAAATGTGGACCATCTATCCAGCCTAACCTGCTGCTCAGGACTTTCAATAACAACCAAATCTGCATCCATTGCTCTGCAGTCATTTCGAGCTTCATCCCAAGTTTTGTTATCTAAAAGGCTCTGGTTGCTGATCATGTAACAGCTGGACTGGAAGAGGAGCCAACCTCGAGGGCAAGGTTTTTCTGAAATTACCAGACAAAGTGAATTCAGTTACATAAAAATTCTAGTGTAGAATGAAATATATTAACAAGAAACAAAAAGCTTTAGTTTTACTATACTTTTTCTGCCGCGATAGTATCCATGGGTAGAACTCGTGTAGTCGTAAGGACTTGGTGAAACACTGCTCGGCTCTGTTATTTATAAAAGGAAAACATATACGTAGGACAATTTAGGTTAATCCAGCAGTATTTTCATTCCAAATGAGCAAAAATGCAACATATTTCTTTACATAATAATAAACTAATCATATTTATTTCCAGACCAATATTTTAACAGATGTATATGGTGGCCACAGACTGTTTAAGTTCTTTTTGAGTTTTTAGTTTCACTTGGATCCATGGTTTATCTTTGTTTTCTTATTGGTTTAATTCCTATTTCTTGGTGTTTTCTGAATGTATTTGAGTTATAAGGTATTTCTTGTTTGCCCTCTGCTGCCCTCTAGTGTCAGTCTCCTTCTCCTAGCTCCCTTCTAGCCTCCTCTGTTCAGACCTGCTCCCAATCTGCTGATCAGCCTGGTCTTTGTTTCTCTTTCCCATATATGCACCTCCTGCTCAGCTACTGTTGCTGGTTTGTCGTCATTTGTTTGCCCCCTTGTTGTGAGTATTCCTGGTTTTAAGTATTTTTGGATTTTGTGGGTTTATGTTTTTAGATTTTTGCTTGTTACCCTTTTTTGTTATTAATTCTTCAAGAAACCACTTAAGCTTCAGCGTGTGCCTTTGAATCAATCTGACTGGATGATCTGGTGAACTGGAAAGTGCCTTGAGATGACATGATGTGAATTGGTACTATAGAAATAAACTGAATTTCATTGAGTTGGACTCATGAATACTCTATGTATACGCCCAAACTTGAAAAAATACATAGAAAGTTCAGCGTATGCCAGCGTTTTAGGAGATTCTGAGATGTCAGGCATACGCTGGATAAATCGGCAAGGTGTGACTGGGTGCTAAAGGACTTAATTAGATCTAAGGACTCCAAAGGGCTTTGCACTGCCTGCAGTTATTTACCTATTTACTGAAAGGCTGACAAACTACATTGCAGCTACACCTTCCCAAGGACAGACAGAATGTTTTTGAACACCAACAGCAGGCAAGGGGGGTAAAGTGTCTTACCAAAGGACACAAGTGCAGACAGAGTGGGGGTTTGGACCGGCAACCCACCAGATACAGGACAAACTCTTACCTAGTGAGTTACAGTTGTAATTTCCAGCCCTCAGCTGCTGAATTGTATCACTTAAGTTGTAATTCTCTTCCTTCAGCTCCATGTTGGAAGTATTCAGCTTTTGATTTTCTCCCCTTAGCTGCTGAATGTCATGAGTCAGTTTTTGATTTTCTTCTGTAATTCCAGTGATGTCGCGCTTTTCTGCCCTTAGCTGGTTGATCTCATCTCTCAGGTCGCGCTTTTCTGCCCATAGCTGCTCGATCTCATCTCTCAGGTCGTTATTTTCTTCCTTCAGCTGCTCGATTTCAACACTTAGGACAGACGTATCTAGAACATAAAATACAAACAGACATTAAGTTAATTTTAAAACATACGATACAAGAACCATCATCTTAAACTGGTGGAGGGCTATCTGTGAGAGGAGGTAGCTGAGTAGGATGCTCCCTGGGTGCTTCCCTTAATGCACCGAATGCGAACGTGTTGACTATATACTACGCTCATTTCTGGCAACAGTCCCCATTTTGGACCACCTGTCGCCAGCTAAAGCTGTCCCCCGAAAATGAATGTAGAAAGAGCGCGTGAGCATGTTGGGCGCTGAAACAGCTTTTAACTAGCTGATTGGCAGCTGTTTAGGTATAGCTAAGGAGCAGAGCGTACCATTTTTAAAACAGACCAGGTAGTTTGTTACCACAACGGGTCGCAGCTGCCCTGTGTTATGATGAGTGTATTAATCGGTTCTTTTGATTTGAATTTGGCTGATCATTGTGATAAATGTTGTTGTGTCCAGGTTAATAAAAAAGGGTTTTGATGTGTTTGTTTTACTAAACATGAGGACCGGAAATGTAACATAAACCAAGCTAATCAACAAAAGTAAGACAGGCTGTCTATACCCGATCCTTCATGGAAGCACGATCCGTCCCAGAATAATAAATTCCGGGTCTGTTGGGATCTGGAGGTTTGCCCACCAGAGGGTGCCGAGGATCCCTTTCTGAGGGCTTCTGCTGTCTGTTGGGATGCAGAGGCTTGCCCACAGTCAGAGCCTTTGAGTCAGAGCTCCCCGAATCCAGGAATCAGACCTCTGGAGCTTCTTTTATGGGGATAGGGAGGATCTCTCCCCCTTCATTCCACCTTATTCAGCTCCCCGCCAGCCAGATCCAGCTCCTGAATTCAGGTAAAAACCAGTTAGCCTTGAACCAGAACCCGTTAGCCCAGCTCCAAAGACCCCCCGGCGTAAGAAACAGCGTCGCCGGGTGCCCGCTCTGAGCCGTCTAGAGACCCCTGAGCACGCTGCACCTGTGCCGCTGTGGGCGGCTCCTTCCATGTTGGTCCCGGAGCTGCAGTCGGCGGTCTCCTCTGTTCCTGATCCGGAGCTGCAGTCGGCGGTCTCCTCTGTTCCTGATCCGGAGCCGCAGTCGGCGGTCTCCTCTGTTCCTCTTACGGAGCCGCAGTGGGAGGCCCCGTCCGAGCCTGTTCCTGTTCCTGATCAGCAGTCGGCGGCCCCTTCTGAACCTGTTCCTGAACCGCAGTCGGTGGTTACCTCTGGGTCTGCTCCTGAGCCGCAGTCGGCGACCCCTCTTGCTCCAGTTCCAGAGCCACAGCCCGCGGCCTCCTCTGAGACTGTTGCTGAGCCACTGAAGAGGGGACGGCGTTCCCCTTGGGGCTACCTGCTGAAACTGGGGTGTTGTCCTCCTCCGAAGTTCGTGCAGCGGCGGAGATGTCGTCCTCCTCCGAAGTTCCTGCAGCAGCAGAGACGTCGTCCTCCTCCGAGGTTCCTGCAGCGGCGGAGATGTCAATCTCCATTGACCCTCCTACGTCCCCGGCCCCGCGGCCGGTCCTCAAAGACTCTGGCTCGTCCCCGGCCCCGCGGCCGGCCTCCTGAACCTCTGCCATGTCTCCGGCCCCGCGGCCGGCCTCCTGAGCGTCTGCTACGCCTCAGGTCCCGCAGTCGGTCTTCAGGGCTTCTTCCTTGCCTCCGACTCCACGGCCGGCCTCCTGAGACTCTCCCTCGTATCAGGTCCTGCGGCGGGCCTCCTGAGACTTATCCTCACCTCCGGCCCCTCGGCCAGCCTCCAAAGACTCTTCACTGTAAACCTCCTGTGAATTTTTTTTGCTGCCCTCGCCCACTTTAGGTGGGTTCCTTCCGTAAAAATTAAAAAAATATCCACTGGACTTAGTTTTCAAGATTTGAAGACTTTTTGCCACCCCTCCAGGAAGCTTTCTCAATTCAAATGTCTGGATCCGCAGTGAGTTTGAGTCTTATATGGACAAGGCCTTGTATTGCTTGGAAACATGCAAATGGTTTTCTTTATCCAGAATATGGACCCCTACACCTTGTGGACAAAGGACATTCTTTTGAGGACCAGAATGTCCATATTCTGGATAAAGAAAATAGGTGATTTGAGAGGGGCGTGAAGGAAGCCATCTATGTTAAGAGAGAAAAACCAACTTTAAACAGAGGTGGTGGACTCAGATTCCAGCTTCCAAAAACATACAATTCAATCATAGACATGATCCCTTCCAGATATCACCAAACCCCCCACCCCATCACAGAGGAAAGAGGGACCTACCCGCTCCAGCCGGTGAACAATACCTCCTTAACGACCGACTCTTAACAATCATAGACAGGTTTCAGGTATTATAGGAGACAATCCCCCCCTTAATGGCAATCCCCCCTTTAACGACCCCTAGAATGATAGACAGGTTCAGATATTACAGGCTAACGATGGAACTAAATGACCCATTCATCGGTTACCATTGCATGTTTCCAAGCGATACAAGGCGTTGTCTATATAAGACTCAAACTCACTGCGGATCCAGACATTTGAAGTGAGAAAGCTTCCTGGAGAGGTGGAGAAACGTCTTCAAATCTTGGAAACCAAGTCCAGTGGATATTTTTTGAATTTTTACGGAATGATTATGACCTGGATGACTGAGAACCTTCATCAGCATTTAGGTGGCTTGTTTTTGGTTTCTTGCCCTCCTTGCCTGTTTCCCCCTCCGCCCACCCTGGGTGGGTTGTTATTTGTTTTTTCTTGGACTGGTCTGGGGCGTCTGGTATCTGCCCTTGAGGGGGGGGGGGTACTGTTGGGATCCGGAGGTTTGCCCACCAGAGGGCGCCAAGGATCCCTTCCTGAGGGCTTGTGCTCACCTGCTACCACCTGTCGCTCATTTGCTCATCACTGATTTTATTTGAAGGCTGATTAACAGGCTTTTGGTCTACTGCAATAATTATAATCAGCTGTGCTGAAGCAGGGAAACGTCTAAAACCTGCAGGACAGCGGGCCTCCAGGACCGAGGTTGGGGATGCCTGATTTAGAGGATGGACTGATCTGCTAAATTAGATAAGTGACTCACACTGATAATCATCTTCTGTTCAGATGATCGTGGGCACTAATCGGTGTTCCTCCCTAAACCAGAGTGTCAGTAATTAATTAAAATAATCCTTTTAAATTATGATATTAAATAATGAAACGCCATCTTATAAGATTACATTGTTGGATCACTTTTGATGGTAACTTTTGGATTGTAAATACAGAGGGGAAAAAAAGAACAATCAAATTGTAAACAACTAGCTTTATTTTTTGTCTTTAATTTAGTCTAGACTAAAAAAGAGGGATATTATACCAATTTGATTTGATAACACAGGTTGCAAACAGCCAACTAAAAGTGTTCAGGATTAAATAATTAACTTTAGTTAACTTGCATTGGACAGTTATGTTTCGCACTCACAATAGATGCGTAGAGCCATGATGATTATCAGTACCGTCCAACAGGTCTTTACTACTAACACAGGTCGTGGGATCGATGGAAACTTTAGCCCTTATTTAAAAAAAACATTTAATTTGATCCAATAGGTTAAATATATATATATATATATATATATATATATATATATATATATATATATATATATATATATATATATACACTCACCGGCCAATTTATTAGGTACCCCATGCTAGTAACGGGTTGGACCCCCTTTTGCCTTCAGAACTGCCTCAATTCTTGGTGGCATAGATTCAACAAGGTGCTGGAAGCATTCCTCAGGGAGTTTGGTCCATATTGACATGATGGCATCACACAGTTGCCGCAGATTTGTCGGCTGCACATCCATGATGCGAATCTCTCGTTCCACCACATCCCAAAGATGCTCTATTGGATTGAGATCTGGTGACTGTGGAGGCCATTTGAGTACAGTGAACTCATTGTCATGTTCAAGAAACCAGTCTGAGATGATTCCAGCTTTATGACATGGCGCATTATCCTGCTGAAAGTAGCCATCAGAAGTTGGGTACATTGTGGTCAAAAAGGGATGGACATGGTCAGCAACAATACTCAGGTAGGCTGTGGCGTTGCAACGATGCTCAATTGGTACCAAGGGGCCCAAAGAGTGCCAAGAAAATATTCCCCACACCATGACACCACCACCACCAGCCTGAACCGTTGATACAAGGCAGGATGGATCCATGCTTTCATGTTGTAGACGCCAAATTCTGACCCTACCATCCGAATGTCGCAGCAGAAATCGAGACTCATCAGACCAGGCAACGTTTTTCCAATCTTCTATTGTCCAATTTCGATGAGCTTGTGCAAATTGTAGCCTCAGTTTCCTGTTCTTAGCTGAAAGGAGTGGCACCCGGTGTGGTCTTCTGCTGCTGTAGCCCATCTGCCTCAAAGTTCCACGTACTGTGCGTTCAGAGATGCTCTTCTGCCCACCTTGGTTGTAACGGGTGGTTATTTGAGTCACTGTTGCCCTTCTATCAGCTCCAACCAGTCTGGCCATTCTCCTCTGACCTCTGGCATCAACAAGGCATTTCCGCCCACAGAACTGCCGCTCACTGGATGTTTTTTCTTTTTCGGACCATTCTCTGTAAACCCTAGAGATGGTTGTGCGTGAAAATCCCAGTAGATCAGCAGTTTCTGAAATACTCAGACCAGCCCTTCTGGCACCAACAATCATGCCACGTTCAAAGTCACTCAAATCACCTTTCTTCCCCATACTGATGCTCGCTTTGAACTGCAGGAGATTGTCTTGACCATGTCTACATGCCTAAATGCACTGAGTTGCCGCCATGTGATTGGCTGCTTAGAAATTAAGTGTTAACGAGCAGTTTGACAGGTGTACCTAATAAAGTGGCCGGTGAGTGTATATCCCCTATTTTATTTTTGCATTCTTGTCCCATTTGGACTGCACTGCTGAGCTTTTGTTCTGTTCTGTATTTCTATTTTTTTTTTAAACAGTGTCTGTAAGCATTTCTAGTAAAGGCCACAAATGTTGATTTGTAACAGGGGAACTAGGGATCTGACAAGGGACTAATCCTCAGTTCACAATTTTCTAATGTTGAAAAATAAACATACACTTTTACCTTAGGGCCTAACTACTAATATTTGCGCTCATATTCAACCCAGATCAAGGAGGAGTTGGTCTCTGACCTGGTCAGTGGTTTCCAAATCCTCTCTGACTGTTGGTTACCTTGAATGCCTTTTGAAGGATAGCCTCATAAAGAAATGATAACTAGTTTATCATTACTAGTGGCCGGTGAGTGTATATATATATATATATATATATATATATATATATATATATATATATATATATATATATATATATATATATATATATATATATATATATATATATATATATATATATAATTTTCAAAACAAAATTTAGATTATATAGAAAAAATATTTGCATTAAGCTTTAAAATCTAATTCAACACACTGAGAACACATTAAGAGAACAATATAATACTTATTCCTTATACTTTAATATACTATAATAATTATTACCTTTGTCTTTAATTTCGGGCCCAGAGGTAAAATGAGAGACTGTGTTTGTATTGACATAATCATCTTCTGATTCCTCCTCAATTTCATCTGAAACAAAGTTATTACAAAAAAAACAAATTAATAAAAACATTTGCTTTATTAACACTATAAGGATATTTTTTCCATTTTTTAAAATGCAATCATAGATAACATTCAAAAAGAGTTTTCTTTTTCTTTTCTTTTAATCTACCGGAATCACATCTATAATTAGGTAGACACAAATGAACTACAAACAGGTTTGACAATGTTGGAATATAAGAATGGCAGGAATTGCGTAATCCTACCTGCAGACATGTGAACATTGGAAACAGCAGCAGCCAGCTCAATGGATGAGATTCTCATGTTGTACAGATATTTGGCAAATAGAAGTGATGCTGAAAAACGGAACTTTTTGACCTCTTTGAAAAAACTTCTTTT
Organism: Cyprinodon tularosa; assembly: GCF_016077235.1. Lineage (NCBI taxonomy): Eukaryota > Metazoa > Chordata > Actinopteri > Cyprinodontiformes > Cyprinodontidae > Cyprinodon > Cyprinodon tularosa. Next base: position 195,795 of record NW_024037886.1, read on the forward strand.
TTTTTCTTTTCTGAATAATTTATCTGCCTCTTCTGCTTTTAGATGCTGCAGTCGAGGAAGCTCACATCGCATTTCTCAGAAAAGCTGTTTGCACATTTTGCCCTTCCTGAAAATTAATTCGGAGACATAGTTGTTTCCTGTTGTTTCTACTTTATCGTAGCATCTTACAAACAACTCCCTTCTTCTGTTTTGATCTGTCATTGTCAAACCACACTGCACTAAATTGGGTTTATATGTGGCAGATTTACACAGAACAGGCAGAAAACCAACTTTCAAAAACTATTTTAAACCTGGAAAAAGCTTGTAAAACTCCATCGATTTTTAATAAGGTGGGTTTAAGAGGAAGATAAAACATTAAAAGCAGCTGTAGCTCCTCCAGAGACACCATGGCCCTCTTGGTTGCTCCTCTAGGAGGTCATCTTTGTCTTGGTGAACCCTTGACCCATCATCTCTCCATTTCCAGGAAACAGATTAGTTTTAATCCTAATTGTCGGAAATGTGGTTATTGGTTTATAACTTAACCCTGTTCTTAATTTCTCCATAACCTCCTCCCTGACCTCTCTGCCGGGTTCATCTGTATTAATCATGGTTTTGTTATTAATGTTCTCTAGCAAAGCTCTTAAGCCAGAAACATAACATTTCCATCTATATTGAAACAGATATAGCTCTAATCTGTCTTCCTAAATAAGTCCTGAAGTTGGAGGCAGTGGCGGCTGGCCAATAGAGGGCGCTAGAGTGCCACCCCACATAAAAAACATAAAAAATTTAAATATACACTCACCGACCACTTTATTAGGTACACCTGTCCAACTGCTCGTTAACACTTAATTTCTAAGCAGCCAATCACATGGCGGCAACTCAGTGCATTTAGGCATGTAGACATGGTCAAGACAATCTCCTGCAGTTCAAAGCGAGCATCAGTATGGGGAAGAAAGGTGATTTGAGTGACTTTGAACGTGGCATGATTGTTGGTGCCAGAAGGGCTGGTCTGAGTATTTCAGAAACTGCTGATCTACTGGGATTTTCACGCACAACCATCTCTAGGGTTTACAGAGAATGGTCCGAAAAAGAAAAAACATCCAGTGAGCGGCAGTTCTGTGGGCGGAAATGCCTTGTTGATGCCAGAGGTCAGAGGAGAATGGCCAGACTGGTTCGAGCTGATAGAAGGGCAACAGTGACTCAAATAACCACCCGTTACAACCAAGGTGGGCAGAAGAGCATCTCTGAACGCACAGTACATGGAACTTTGAGGCAGATGGGCTACAGCAGCAGAAGACCACACCGGGTGCCACTCCTTTCAGCTAAGAACAGGAAACTGAGGCTACAATTTGCACAAACTCATGGAAATTGGACAATAGAAGATTGGAAAAACGTTGCCTGGTCTGATGAGTCTCGATTTCTGCTGCGACATTCGGATGGTAGGGTCAGAATTTGGCGTCTACAACATGAAAGCATGGATCCATCCTGCCTTGTATCAACGGTTCAGGCTGGTGGTGGTGGTGTCATGGTGTGGGGAATATTTTCTTGGCACTCTTTGGGCCCCTTGGTACCAATTGAGCATCGTTGCAACGCCACAGCCTACCTGAGTATTGTTGCTGACCATGTCCATCCCTTTATGACCACAATGTACCCAACTTCTGATGGCTACTTTCAGCAGGATAATGCGCCATGTCATAAAGCTGGAATCATCTCAGACTGGTTTCTTGAACATGACAATGAGTTCACTGTACTCAAATGGCCTCCACAGTCACCAGATCTCAATCCAATAGAGCATCTTTGGGATGTGGTGGAACGGGAGATTTGCATCATGGATGTGCAGCCGACAAATCTGCAGCAACTGTGTGATGCCATCAATTCAATATGGACCAAACTCCCTGAGGAATGCTTCCAGCACCTTGTTGAATCTATGCCACCAAGAATTGAGGCAGTTCTAAAGGCAAAAGGGGGTCCAACCCGTTACTAGCATGGGGTACCTAATAAACTGGCCGGTGAGTGTATATATATTTAAATGTATTGATATAGATTTTTTATATGTGCTAGATAAATATTTAATCTTTAAGGATGAGTAAAGCATCATTTCATACATTTTTCGTTGGATTAGTGACGTATTTCTGCCCTACGGTGCAAAACTCTTTCCCATGACTCTGGATAAAAGTTGTAGATGCGCAGTAGGTCCTCTGCAATACAGATGTATGAAGAGCTCTGGGTGCTCCGCCCTGAGGTGACGGGAACTGTCGTCACAGATGTTGTGTGGGTGATTGACAGGTTGAGTTGTAGGAAGAAAGCGAACTTTCCAAGAGAAGCTGGAGGTGAAGCCGTTTGGATCTGATCAGCCGAACATCAATATTAATCCAAAAGACAGATGGAGACGGTACACTCAGTCTGTTTCCGGGACCTGGTTTAGCTCCAAGGCTAGGTTAACTGCATGCAGCGAGGCTAAGGCTTTATTCTGAAAACAGAATCAGAGTAAGCGGCGTTGGCGTTTAAGGCATGAACATAAGTATTAAGATTTTGAAAAGCGAGATCAGCCTATCCATTCAGACACAACTTGAGCTTGGAAGATGTGAGCGCGTTCGGAGGCGCAGCTACCTGACTGTGATTCCATATAAACCTTTGATAGAATGTTGCAAACGCCAAGAATCTCTGTAACTGTTTTCTGTCGTTAGTAACAGGTCAGTCAGTAACTACGCTTTGGACATTTGGTTTTGAAGAGATAAGCACTGTGATTTAGACACTTCAGTGTAATTTCAGCTTCCTCTTCCATAAATCTAAATGTTTTAAAGGAAAAGTCGCTCATATTCAGAATCCAAACTTCTGAAAGTTCCTTAAATCTGAAATGATTCCATCCTGTTCAATAAATGATCAGTGTTTTTAATTCAGAGTAATTTTCATGTGAATGTGCTTTACTGGAGGCATCCATGTTTATCAAAGAACACTACTGCCACCTACTGGTTAGTGACGTCACGGTGCGGTATCGGCTGTTGATCAAGTCCCAGTGCTGTATCTGGTGTTTGTCACAACGCGCTATTATCCAAGTCATCTTGAAAACATTCTTCTTCCAAATGTTGGCTACATATTACGGGTTTTTTCTCTGGCCAGAAGTTCGATGGCAAATCCTCCCTCTTCAAGTTGGCGATCCAACGACCAACCCGTCCGTGGAGGATCAGGAATCAGAAAGGTGGAATAAAGAATCGTTTTCCACTTTTACCCGATGTATTCCAGCATCCAGCTGCCATGCACGTGGGCATTGTCAGTTTCACTATAGCTCTGGTGAATTTCAATGGTGAAGTCCTCTGGAAATCTTCAATAATTGTTGTTGATTGCAGATGTGTCTAGTAGTTCCCATTGATTTAGCTTGTAAAGCGGGGAGAATGGCGCTAGGCTTACCGCACCGTGACGTCACTGCTGGAAGATGGCAGGAGGGAGGGGCTACTATATTTGGGCAAAGATGGCCGCTCCCAGACTCCCAGTGATCACGACAAAAAAATACATATATATTATTTTTTTTACTGAATAACACTAAATTCATTAAATCACCGCAAACGTATTAGTTTTAGGTATAAATAATGATCCATTGATTATTCCTTGCTGACCAGATTTTTCCTTTAAAACTAAATATAGAAAAGGTTTTGTAGAAGGCTGTAATGAAAAATATTCAAATCCATTTAATGGTTTAGATTATTTTAATAAAGAAACTCCGAAAGTATGAAGGGTAAAGGAATCCTCTATTAGTCTGCAGAACCATATGAGTCACAGGTTAACTGGAAGTCGCTGTGGGAACCTAAAGAGGAAACTGGTAGTAGATAATCTAAGAAATTGTCGGTCACTGAAACCAGTTAATCTAGTTGGGATGTGTTCCTTTACTTCACATGGGACGGTGGGGAAGGTCCTCGCGTGACACAGCTCCTGGTTTTCATTTGTTCCACTTCATCAGATCTTCATAATAAACCAAAGTCCCTGAACTGTCAGAGTCCCACCACGCCCGCAATGAGGTCCAATTGGGCTGAATAAATGAAACCACCTGTGTTCACGCACCATGTGAAAGCTTCAACACGGATTCATGTAGAGACAACGTTACACCTCCACACCTACCCTGAAATAGGCCATTCACAGGGACAGACCGCCAGAGCAACAGCAGCTCGTGCAGAAAGGGTTTAACGTGCCGCCGGCTGGGTGTGGTGCCTCAACAGAGTTCATGAATTAACTGAACTCTTGAACTGTACGCTGGAATGTGGCAGGCAGAAAGTCTTCCAGACAAACGAAACACTAACGTTCATGCACACCTCGCCCTCTGAACTCCACTGACTTCTGCTGAAATTGCTTCAAAGAGCTCCTCCATGTTCCTGTCAGAGTTAAGCTGGAAGCTTAAGCACTGAGACCAGAGACAGGCTCAAAAGCTCAGTCGATTGCTTTTTGAACATTACATCATGTCATTTTTACATTTAAACTGTCACACATCTAGGTTGTTGTTGTAAAGAACAGATGGATCAGTGTTATTGGTCCAGAGACAGTTGGAGACAGAAACAAACAACAGAACAACACTCATTGAAAAAAAGCAAACATTTATGTTGTAGTTTGCTTTTAAAAAAACACATACAGACACATATATCCACATATATTTCTTCCCTACAGCACAGTGCTTCCTCATATTTAGCCTATCCACGACTGGATTGCAGGGGCAGTAGTCTTAGCAAAGACTCCCAGATTTCTCTCTCCAGAGAGGTTCAAGGTGTCCCCGGGGACCCGCAAAAAGACTTAGTTCCTCCAGCAGGTCTTAGGTATTCCCCTGGGCCCCGTCCTAGTGGGACGGGCCTAAAACACTTCCTAAGGGACCCGTCCAGATCACTGATCTCTATTCACTGGATTCCTCACTGGCCGAATAAAGTGAAGCCACCGGCCGCTATGCTGGTACTCCCCACTCCACTCCCACTCCGCACTAAAAATCCCTCCCTGTGTAGCATTTGGCTGCAAAAACAAGCAGTTTTCTGGCTGTGGGAAGACGTCCCACAGGTAATTTCCCAGTCAGTGGATGAACTAACCAATAAAATCCACATATACGCCAATGTATCCTATAGTATAGTATTCAGCATTACATTAGTCTGGCTATCTTGGACTGACTGGAAGTTTTTGACTAAAATAGCCATTGAAAATAGAAAGTAGAGTAAGTAGAAAGTAAGTCACTGTAAAATGTCAATATAGTCGTTCATTATTAAGTGGATGATGCTGTCGTTTTTTTTTCAGTGTTTGTTGTTAGTCTCATTCGAAAAAGTTTGTGCTGAAACATGTATTGATGGAAAAAAAGCACTCAACTTTTGACCCCTCTCTCTCTCTCTCTCTCTCTCTCTATATATATATATATATATATATATATATATATATATATATATATATATATATATATATATATATTTTGCATGCATTACAGACATGTGAGATGTAATGAGCTGTATGTTTCGAAAAGGAAAATTCAACTGTAGTAGTGAAAATATAGCCTCGTGAGACCATCCTGATCTGGCGAGCTTTCAAGGTTTCACTCGCAGATCAGTCTGGAGACTCTCCGTTAAAGAAAATTTGGAGTATTTCTCCACTGAAAGAAGAGCAAAACACTGCTCTGGAGGCTTTTCTCAGAGGAAAAGATTAATTGCTCTTCTCCCGACTGGTTTCGGCAAGAGTTTGATCTATCAATTGGCTCCTCTTCGTCGTGGCTCTGTTAGTACGTCATATGCTTGGTTGATCTGATTGGTTTATTTGGTCCGTCTATCACCAACATAGGCCAATCAGCTAACCAGTATTTTCGCCCCTTCCCAAAATTACTTCAACTGAAGGTTTCCAGATGGATATGCGGAGCAAATCCATCTGGTGGAGTCAGGTTAGTGAAAATAACCCAAAGAGGTCAATGCTGAGATAGTTTTAGGCCAAATATTCCAGGATTAAACAAGTTCACATGAAAATGTCAATATTTGCACCGTAAAGATGTTACCTTAAGCTTGATCTGAAAAGAAAAGGGAAATAGAATCATGTTAGTTTTTTAAATAATGCAGGAAACAGCATCAGTGTGATGGATGGATGGATGGATGGATGGATGGATGGATGGATGGATGGATGGATGGATGGATGGATGGATGATGGATGGATGGATGGATGGATGGATGATGGATGATGGATGGATGGATGGATGGATGATGGATGGATGGATGATGGATGATGGATGGATGGATGGATGGATGATGGATGATGGATGGATGGATGGATGATGGATGGATGGATGGATGGATGATGGATGGATGGATGGATGGATGGATGATGGATGGATGGATGGATGGATGATGGATGATGGATGGATGGATGGATGGATGATGGATGGATGGATGGATGGATGATGGATGGATGGATGGATGGATGGATGGATGGATGATGGATGGATGGATGGATGGATGGATGGATGGATGGATGATGGATGGATGGATGGATGATGGATGGATGGATGATGGATGGATGGATGGATGATGGATGATGGATGATGGATGGATGGATGGATGGATGGATGATGGATGGATGGATGGATGGATGGATGATGGATGGATGGATGGATGGATGATGGATGGATGGATGGATGATGGATGGATGGATGGATGGATGATGGATGGATGGATGGATGGATGATGGATGGATGGATGGATGGATGGATGATGGATGGATGGATGGATGGATGGATGATGGATGGATGGATGGATGATGGATGGATGGATGGATGGATGGATGGATGGATGATGGATGGATGGATGGATGGATGGATGATGGATGGATGGATGGATGGATGATGGATGGATGGATGGATGGATGGATGGATGGATGGATGGATGGATGGATGATGGATGGATGGATGGATGATGGATGGATGGATGGATGGATGGATGGATGATGGATGGATGGATGATGGATGGATGATGGATGGATGGATGATGGATGGATGGATGGATGGATGGATGGATGGATGGATGGATGGATGATGGATGGATGGATGATGGATGGATGGATGGATGGATGGATGGATGATGGATGGATGGATGATGGATGGATGGATGATGGATGGATGGATGGATGATGGATGATGGATGGATGGATGGATGGATGGATGGATGGATGGATGGATGATGGATGGATGGATGATGGATGGATGGATGGATGATGGATGATGGATGGATGGATGGATGGATGGATGGATGGATGGACGGACGGACGGACAGAAGCATAGATGGATGGTATGCTATCTGCACAAATAGTGTCTATGGAAAATTCCAGACAGCCATTAAAACATTCCAAGAACAGTCTGGACTTACCTTTTCTTTTTCACACCGCCTGACATCTTCAGATCACATTTCTGTCATCGCCTCTTCTCCCTGTTCCCACCTGGAAGGTTGTTATGAGCATTTTTCATGTAAAAAAAACTTCTACTGATGAAATATCCCATAACTTTACTCTCATAACTAACATGCAGTCATTGGTAGTGCTTTGCTCACTTTTAAAATACGTTTCTGTTGTGAATCCATTAAACTCTTCTTGCATCCTTCTGTTTGAAGATCCCACACCATGTTATGGATGTAGAAGGGTTTGAGCCTAAATGATTTCCAGTTTTACCTTTCATAGATGTCTTTTGCTGTTCATTCGGAAGCTGTTAGTAATCCTATTTAGCCTAGAGCAGCACAGCTTCCTCATTCCTCCGACACCTGCAGGTAGGTGTCAGGGCTAAATTACAAAGCAGACTTTAACGCACAGCTCAGTCACTGTGAGGAAACTAATTTGGGTCAACTGAAAGCAGGAAAACATTTGCTCCATGGCTCTGCAGGGACAGCACTCAGGGAAGCTGCAGGGAGGTCAAAGGTCTAAGTCAGCCCTTGTTGAGGATTTGAACTTGAAGTCTCTCCTCTAGGCTGAACTCTCAAATATTTCTCTGAATTTGACCTTGTTTTTTCCTGTCCTGAACAATCCTGAGCTCTGCAGGCGATTTCATTCTGTTTTTACTCCATCTTCCTCCAGGCTGACGGCTGGAATGTTGACATAACAGATGTTGTCTGACAAAGCCAATAATTATGTGCTGTACAGCTGTATGGCCATACCCGCTCTTCCTCCTCCCTCACTTCATCTTCACATCCTCCTCCTCCCCTTCCTCAGGCTGCTTACATCTCTGCTTCCTCTTCTGATAAACATTTTCTCCGCCTTTCAAGGAAGAATTTTTAGCATGGCTTGTTAAACAAACCACTGGAAATACATTTTTCCTTAGAGAAGCTTAAGCAGAGCAGATCAAATGGAGTCAGCGCAGTCATTAAATTATATGATCCAACTGCTTTCCTGTTTGAAATCAAGAACTTTCTGCTTGATCTCATCAAAGTGTCCAATTCATCCCCAGCACGGGCTGGACTGACCCACTGTGGGGTCTTCATGTCAACACAAGAAGAGATGACCCAGTATTCGAGGCAAGAAAGACTGGGATAATTCAAAAATGTTTATTTAAAGCACAGATGATCTGAGTAGCAGCAGCTATGACATCTACCACTGGAAACTCTGTAAGAGGAACCGCAGGTTAGTGACCCCGATAATCTGAGCCAATTCACAACACATTTCATCTCAGGTCACTTTCCAGTTCACCAGATCATCCAGTCAGATTGATTCAAAGTTTTCTATCTAAGGAAAACCAGCTGATTGCATCGATTGCCTAAAAATTTTTAAACATCACATAAACGATAAAATGTGTTGTTAATGCTGTTTTTTACCACTATACTTGTGGTTAATACGGTTATTTTTGGACAATCAATAGTTTGGGCCATGAGACCCTTCTGGTTCTGATCTGTGGGTCAGACACCAAAAGGTTTGGGAACATCTTGTGAGTCTTAAAGAAACAGTCGCTTATATTCAGAATCCAAACTTCTGAAAGTTCTTTAAATCTGAAATGATTCCATCCTGTTCAATAAATGATCAGTGTTTTTAATTCAGAGTCATTTTCATGTGAATGTGCTTTACTGGAGGCATCCATGTTTGTCAAAGAACACTACTGCCACCTACTGGTTAGTGACATTGTCACGGTGCGGTATCGGCTGTTGATCAAGTCCCAGTGCTGTATCTGGTGTTTGTCACAACGCGCTATTATCCAAGTCATCTTGAAAACATTCTTCTTCCAAATGTTGGCTACATATTACGGGTTTTTTCTCTGGCCAGAAGTTCGATGGCAAATCCTCCCTCTTCAAGTTGGCGATCCAACGACCAACCCGTCCGTGGAGGATCAGGAATCAGAAAGGTGGAATAACTCTTTTTTTCACTTTTACCCGATGTATTCCAGCATCCAGCTGCCATGCACGTGGGCATTGTCAGTTTCACTATAGCTCTGGTGAATTTCAATGGTGAAGCTGAGGCAGTTCTAAAGGCAAAAGGGGGTCCAACCCGTTACTAGCATGGGGTACCTAATAAACTGGCCGGTGAGTGTATATATATTTAAATGTATTGATATAGATTTTTTATATGTGCTAGATAAATATTTAATCTTTAAGGATGAGTAAAGCATCATTTCATACATTTTTCGTTGGATTAGTGACGTATTTCTGCCCTACGGTGCAAAACTCTTTCCCATGACTCTGGATAAAAGTTGTAGATGCGCAGTAGGTCCTCTGCAATACAGATGTATGAAGAGCTCTGGGTGCTCCGCCCTGAGGTGACGGGAACTGTCGTCACAGATGTTGTGTGGGTGATTGACAGGTTGAGTTGTAGGAAGAAAGCGAACTTTCCAAGAGAAGCTGGAGGTGAAGCCGTTTGGATCTGATCAGCCGAACATCAATATTAATCCAAAAGACAGATGGAGACGGTACACTCAGTCTGTTTCCGGGACCTGGTTTAGCTCCAAGGCTAGGTTAACTGCATGCAGCGAGGCTAAGGCTTTATTCTGAAAACAGAATCAGAGTAAGCGGCGTTGGCGTTTAAGGCATGAACATAAGTATTAAGATTTTGAAAAGCGAGATCAGCCTATCCATTCAGACACGACTTGAGCTTGGAAGATGTGAGCGCGTTCGGAGGCGCAGCTACCTGACTGTGATTCCATATAAACCTTTGATAGAATGTTGCAAACGCCAAGAATCTCTGTAACTGTTTTCTGTCGTTAGTAACAGGTCAGTCAGTAACTACGCTTTGGACATTTGGTTTTGAAGAGATAAGCACTGTGATTTAGACACTTCAGTGTAATTTCAGCTTCCTCTTCCATAAATCTAAATGTTTTAAAGGAAAAGTCGCTCATATTCAGAATCCAAACTTCTGAAAGTTCTTTAAATCTGAAATGATTCCATCCTGTTCAATAAATGATCAGTGTTTTTAATTCAGAGTAATTTTCATGTGAATGTGCTTTACTGGAGGCATCCATGTTTGTCAAAGAACACTACTGCCACCTACTGGTATGTGACGTCACGGTGCGGTATCGGCTGTTGATCAAGTCCCAGTGCTGTATCTGGTGTTTGTCACAACGCGCTATTATCCAAGTCATCTTGAAAACATTCTTCTTCCAAATGTTGGCTACATATTACGGGTTTTTTCTCTGGCCAGAAGTTCGATGGCAAATCCTCCCTCTTCAAGTTGGCGATCCAACGACCAACCCGTCCGTGGAGGATCAGGAATCAGAAAGGTGGAATAACTCTTTTTTCCACTTTTACCCGATGTATTCCAGCATCCAGCTGCCATGCACGTGGGCATTGTCAGTTTCACTATAGCTCTGGTGAATTTCAATGGTGAAGTCCTCTGGAAATCTTCAATAATTGTTGTTGATTACAGATGTGTCTAGTAGTTCCCATTTAGCTTTGAAAGCGGGGAGAATGGCGCTAGGCTAACCGCACCGTGACGTCACTGCTGGAAGATGGCAGGAGGGAGGGGCTACTATATTTGGGCAAAGATGGCCGCTCCCAGACTTTGTGATCGCGACTGAAATTATTATTTTTATTTTTTTTTACTGATTAACACTAAATCACAGTGAACCATGGTTATTCCTTGCTGACCAGACTTTTCCTTAAATAGCTAAAGACCAGGTCCGGTCCTGTTCTTCTGGGCTTCCATGTTTATCAAGCTGCACATTTTCAGCCACTGCTTGCTGTCCTTCCACCTTCCAGCTTGTAAGCTAAGCTACAGCCTTTTTTTGATGAAGCAGCTTGTGTTTTAATTGGTTTTAAATTGTTTTGAGTACTTCTGTGTGTTTAAATTGAGTTGTATGATTTACCAACACTCTGATGATTTATATCTTGCAAACCTTTCTTATTTTTTCCTCAATTCCCTTCCAGGCATAGTCCGGGATTAAAAACTCTTGCTTTCAGATTTCAGATTTCAATCCAGGCTTAATTTACGGATACCTACATTTCCTGTTTCTCCTGGATGAGCTATTTTTATTGGATGGTAAACTGGAGGCAGGGGGACATTTATAGCTGATGCAGGCTGGACGCTCTCCTGGTGGTACTCCACAGCTGCCAGAGTTTATTTCAGTCCACCTAAAATCGCACAATAGAAGCCGGCAAGTTCTTGAAAGTGACTCAGCACAAAAATGTCGATGTGAACGTCCAAATACGCACACACAAAAAGTCAAAAAAACAACTAGATTGCAGCACTGTGGCTTCTCCTGGGAAGGCAGCAGCAATTAAAGTAAGCTGAAGGAAAACACAAGATGGAGGTAAAACATCAAGTCCAGCCCAAAGGAGCTGATGTTGGCCCGGGATCACTCTATCTGTCACCATCTGACCCCACTTTCCCTTCATTTGTTGCTTATCGTGCCCATGGACGCCTCTGGACCAGAACAAACACAAATACGAACAGCACATGCCTAAAAAGGCAGATGGACTGAGATTCAGTGAATGCCGGGAAAACTTTTATAGCTCTGAGTGGGAGGAATAGACAGAATAGTTTAATCTGAGGTCAACAGTACAGTCCCATCCTGCTACTCAGCTGGATTCTCATATCCAGATGTGCAACCTCTGTAAGGAGCCACTGTGTTTGATAAATACTTCACTGTCTCGCTTTGTCAGATGCTACAGCTTTCACCAGTTTGTCTACAAATGCAAAATGGGCATTACTGGTTATTCTAGTAGGCTGCAGGTTTAGGGATGTAATCTATAGAGAATAACTAATGAAAAGTATGACACATTTGAATTAAGACATTGGCACCACTTTACAATAAGGCTCCTCCTATGGATGGCTAATAAATGCATTATAGACGTGTTATTAATTAATCTGTAAACTGTTTTTAACCCAATCATAAATATATTTTATGCATTAATTCAGGGCAAGCAAGGAACAAAAATAAGCTGTATTTTGCCAAATAGTGAGACTAAATGTACAACTATTTATTTATTCCCAATAACATTAGGAAAACAACAACAACTTAGAAGACGTTCCTCTTCCCATCCAGGAATCTTTTCATTTCAAAATGTCAAAAAGGCTTTATGCAGTAGCTCAACAAACTAAGAGAGAGAAATCTGCCAATAACCTGTTTTGCATCAATCTAAGGCCAGCAGGCCTTAATGCTCAATTCCTTTTTTTGGGGGGGAAATCTGTTTTTTTTTTTTGCGTTGCCGTTCACATTTCCAAATATCTGCGACTTATGTGTGATCTCCTGTGTGAACTGCATTCATACAACGTGTCGTAAAACATGTGCAGTCACAATCACAAGCCATCGTGCTCTGTGTTTACGGAGGTAAACATGGTTGGTAGAGCCGGAGCGCATCTCGCGATCTTTCCCAACCTTAAAAACTCAATCTTTTCAACATGCTTAAACATAAAGGCTGCTCTCCATATCATTGTCCACCATGGTTGTTGTTTTTCTCGCCTCTTCTTCATAGCAAGACACAGAATAGTGACCTTTTTCGGGTATTAATGGCGTTCAGATCGGATGAATGCGATCTGGCTGTTCAGACACAGGTCGCATTTGAAAAGATCAGATTCGTATCGGATTCAGGACAACAAAGGAAAGTGGCCTGGGTGGCGTTGGAAAAAATCGGATCTGTGTTGTTCAGACTGCCATGAAAAGATCAGATCTAGGTCGCATATGGGCAAATAATTTGGATTTGGGTCACTTCAGGCTGCTATGTGAACGTAGCATTAGTAGGATGCTTACTTCTCTTTAAATAGAGTTGAAGAATGTGGTCCATTTAGCTGGTCTCTTGTTCCAGGCTTCTCCCTCAGATGTTTCCTTTGCCAATGTAGCTGCCTTAGGAGCTTCCATAGACAAAGAGCTATAAGGAGGAGAAGGACTTTTATACTAAGTTCCAACAGGAAGTCTCAAGTTTCTTTCAGAGGGGACTATAAACTAGAGCAGCATTCATCCAAATGTAAACACACATTTGTGATCTGATGCACAGATCAAACGATAACTTTGGGCTAAGTTTTTTACCCAGTGGCACATAAACTTGTCAAAATCCAAAGCTTGACTCAAACTCACAACTTTCTTAATTAAGAAAACGACTCAACCCAAAGAATCCATGTTTTAAAGCCTCTGACACATTTGAACATTTATTCAAACAAAGCAGCAAAGCTATGCATGTTTTTCTCTTCTCTACGTGGAAATCAGGTTAAAGCTTGAACAAAACAGTAATGTAAAATGTAAATCATCCCCTCTAAATAAAATATGGCTGCCATGTAGGAACCTGAGAGACAGCTGTAGATATGATTGTTTTTCTCTGTGTTCCTTTTGTGTTTGAAAAGTCTTATAAAATTAATTTTCTCTGGCTAAACTCCAGTGGTTTCTCTGATCCCAGGGGGACTAAAACAGATGAAGCTCAGCTTTTATTCACTTTCTCTGAAAATGATTTGGGCCTTAATGTTTAAAGACACTTGTTGAACCTTTGGGGTGGAAAACATGGTGGTGATGGTTGATATGTTAAATTCAAAGATAAAAACTTACAGGAGTTATTTCTTACAAGCTGTCTATCAATATATTCTTTTTAAAATCCTTAGTGTGTTTTATTCATAATTAAAATGATAATTATTTAAGGACAACATAAGGACCCCAGTCAGTTTACCCCCCCCTGTTTGGTTCCCATGCCCCCACCCTGAGCTGACCAGTCACTGACCTGAGCAGCCAGTGGCTCTGCAGTGAACCCCGGCTGAATACCATTGCCAAGTTCACAGTGGCTGAGTGTTCATCAGATAACAACCTTGGCATGGCTACGGGGCCCTGTAGAGGACATAAATAGGCCAGACTCTCTGTGTCCCATTAATTTTCTGCCACATAACTTTACTCTATTCTCTGCTGCTCAATTAGGGCAGTCAGGTGAAGGCTGGAACGCTCCTGTGATTTTAACAAGATGCTTAGTGCTGATCAGGAAAAATCAACGCTGAGGTCGGTCCTTGTAGACTTTACTGTCAGGTTGATTTAACAACTTATGGCCTATTTTTCAAAAGGTCAAGAAAATAAGGAGAAAGAAAAATAAAAAGTGTCACAAATAAACTGGTTCCCTGTTAAGTTTATGTCAAGTGAGTATGTCAAGCATAACTAAGTGCTTAAAAAACAAAAAAATACATTCCTCAAATTAGGGCTGCAACAACGAATCAATAAAATCGATAAAAATCGACTTTTAAAAGCGTTGGCAACGAATTTCATCATCGATTAGTTGTGTCGCGCGATTAATGCATCATCCGCCGCCGTCGTCATCACATCCACTTGACTGAAACGGGGGAAGAAATAAAAATACGGCAGAGCGAGCGCCGCAGGTGCAGTGTTGCCAACTCAGCAACTTTGTCGCTATATTTAGTGACTTTTCAGACCCCTCCAGCGACTATTATTCAAAAAAGCGACTGGCGACAAATCTGGCGACTTTTTACGGTGTCACTGGCGGCTTTTGGAGACTCTTACGTGAAAGCATGTATCGTTCCTACTCTGCCGTGGGGCGCCTCCCCCACCCCAACCCCGTTGTCCCACAGGAGTCCCTCTCAGCGCTGCAGTCAGAGCCGCAGGATGTTTACCCTCAGCGTCCAGACTGCAAATGAAGCGCGCATGCGCCGGGATTGACGGCGCAAATTGATCACAATAATAAAAATAGCCTGCGCTTTGTAAAGCGAAAAAAGTCGTAACATGTAACTTTTGTAAAAACAAATGAACATGGCACGGAAGCACCACTGTTAT
Organism: Cyprinodon tularosa; assembly: GCF_016077235.1. Lineage (NCBI taxonomy): Eukaryota > Metazoa > Chordata > Actinopteri > Cyprinodontiformes > Cyprinodontidae > Cyprinodon > Cyprinodon tularosa. The sequence continues at coordinate 210,931 of NW_024037886.1, forward strand.
GACGCAGCACCTGAAAAGGAAACACGTTGGAGCCTTCGATGGCGTGAAGAGAGCTGATCAGCAGGGTGAGCGGCCATGTTTGTTTGGTTTTAAAGAGGGGAAACGTAACGTTAGTTTCTCAGGTAGCTCATCTGATGCTTTCCTTACCTTGTTAGTAGGTTACAGACAGTGATAAGGTTGGCTACTTATTTTACTTTTAATTTCATTTGAATTAGCTTAAGCAGCGTTTATATTTTCTTTATAAATAAATTAACTTGCAAATTATGATGGCAAGGCTTTTAAAGTTTAAATCTTCTGGCAAAGATAAAGTAAAGAAGATCCTGCAATTTATGGAAGTAAAGCAGAATAAAATCCAGCAAGATCAGTAATATGTCAATTAATTATCTGCCACATTCCCATGTAAATATCTGTCTTTGGAGGATGTGTTTTTTAGCACCCCTAGTTCTCTCATTTTTATTCCAAATACAATTTATAATTTGAATCACAGGCTATTTTTATCTCTATGGTTCAGTATTTTCTCAAGTAGCAACTTTAACTGCTATACTTTCCTGTCTTAAAAGGCAGAACTCTTCTAGTCTAAAAAAACTGCTTTGTTGAAATGGGGGGGCCTATTGTTTTAGCCCCTTAGAGGCTTTTAAAAACAAAAATGTCTTTTTCTGCGCTTTATGAAACAAAGTAGCCTATATTTTGTGGATGTACATCTACATTTCTCATGTAAGTTTGCGTAGTTTTAACACAAACATTTATTTTTTCATATTGCAGCAGGACAGTTAATGAGCAACCTGTACTTGTGTGCTTGTTTGTTCTGCCTAAAATGTTTATTTTGGAATAAAGAGGTTAATATAAAAAATATTTTTTGTCCGATTCATCAATTAATCAAAAACATAATCGGCTGATTCATCGATTTTTAAAATAATCGTTAGTTGCAGCCCTACCTCAAATAGCTACTGATCTGCACCGGAAACAAATGAAAACTGGTTTTACCCATTTTTCACAGTCAAATGTTTATTTTCCTTATCAGAATTTGAATATAGGACCTCCTTGTATGTGCTAAAAACTGTGCTATTTTGTATTTTTTTAAAGATCTGCATAGTAGGAAGTAATTTCATAATAGTAAAATTACATAATGACTTGAAATTTTGACCTACGGCCTAGTTTGATGTCCTCATCTTTGTTTTTTATGGATTTCTAGCAAAGACGTTAGATGTTAAGAAGTTCACTGATTTATTTGAATATCAGTCTGCTTGTATGGTCAGAAAGACTAAGATGGACGCTGGAGTCGGGAAAATGAACCTGCAGCCATGTTTCAGTAAAACACAATTCAGCATTCTCAGTGTCCTTGCAAGGGAATGATTTGACTTGTTTTTTCAAGGTATCACAGTAAGGATTGTTGGAAAAGATGAATTTCCTCATCTTCTCATTGCTCCTACTCTGCATCCTCGTCCATCTCCATTTCAACCAAACTGGAACTTACAGAAGTAGTTGAAGTACTATTTCTGCTTTTGAGATGCAAATATTATAGTCCTGGATGAAAAAAAAACAAACAGTTTGCTTCCATTGCTTTGGTTATGTGTTATGTCCAAAAGATTTCTAACAATTGTCTGAAAAAAAAAAACATATTGGCAAAGATAAACAGCATCCAACACCGGGGTTAAAAAACATCAGGAAATTAAGCTCTTTTAAACATATATTAGATAAAGCTACCAGAGCTACACCAAAGTGCAGCCAGCTTGAGAAACAAGCTTCCAGAATTAGCAGGATTTTGTGCATGAAAGCTTAAATAAACCAGAACTTCTTCAGTTCGAGACTTTTGTTAGCTCAGAGTTGCTATTACCAAAAAAACACAATTTTTATTTAAAAGCTATCAAAAAAGAAAAAATCGAATGAAGCTAAGGCGGAAATTGAACTGAAGAAACTCTGATTACTTCCATCCAATCTGAGGCTGATCCGCCTCGGATGCAGCCAATCCGCTTCAAGCTACATCTCTTCGATGCCCAATCATCATCCAGCACTCACCTTAAAAGCAACTCCAATCATCTCTAAGCCTGCTCTTCAACAAGCGCAAGAACCGTCGCTCCTATGTCAGACTTTGATTCAGACAACCCACCTCCATCCCCTTCTCCACCATTGTAGTAAGCTCATCCGACTCCTCCTCAATGCTCCTTCAACCTCACCTTCATGTGTGTAGTCCCTCCAGACTTTCTCTCCACAGTCGCTTCATGCTTGCTCTTCATGGACAGTTCATGGACAGTTTATGCAAACTTTGTTCATTCAGTGACATCTAACTCAAGCATCACCCTGTATACCAGCCTCTATGGATTAACCAAACTTCTTCATCTATCTAAACTCCACCACCAGTTTCAGGCCCGGGGGAAATATCCTTATTCTCATACATCAGTTTATCTGCATTAAAGTATAAATCAGCGTTTATGTTTCCTGCCGAGGCCTGAGCGCCAAAGTTCAACTATTGTATCAATAAAACTCTAACTAATTGCATCTTTCTCTCTCTCTCTGTGTTTTTCAGATTGAAATATTTGCATATCAATTCATAGAGCTCTTTCATAACATGTACCTCATACTTCCAAGTAAAAGGCACGTTTCTGGCTAACTAGTGTATTTAAATTTTTTTTTATATTTTCTGGGTAATTAACAGTCCAATTAGGCTGGTTAATGTGTCAAATTTATGCCTTCAGGTCAAATTTAATCAAAGTTTTTCTCCCAACATGCTGCTGCAGGTATTTTCCTGTGAACATTGTGATACTCACTGGTAAAGTTGTGCTTACTTGGCAAAGAATGCAATTCAATTTAACCACATTATTATATTTCTAAGCCGTGTTTGATGGAAAATGTTTCTCCTCTGTCTTCTAAGGTCGCTACTTCACTTGTTTTTCTTTCTTCTTTCAGATAAATTAGCTTTTGTCCTCTTTGATAGCCTGTTTCCCATTAACTGATCTTCTTTTGTGTTTATATTACAGTTTAAGCTTGTCAAAAAAAAAAAACAGGTTTCTTCTTAATTAAAGTTTACAGTAACCCCAGTAACTTGGCACTGTAAGACAGTAATTACTGTATAATTGCAACTCAATTAGTTTCAAGGTACAGCTAATATTTAGCAACTTACACATGGAGACTACTGTTTCATGTGTGTAGAAACAAGATTACCGCCTGGGTGTGAGTAAAATCAGCCCCTCAGGTGACAGGTAGGGAGTTTCCACAAGTCTTCAGCTACCTGACTGGCACTTCCGAGATGGCAACAGCCCCACTCCGTGAAACCAGTTAAACTGTATAAAACCAGCTGGACTTAAAATAAAACTAGAACAAATAGCTGCTGGTGACTTCGTGTTCCAGAAGGGAATATTTAGAAACACGGGTTTATAAGCTATGCTTCCAGTAAAATGCTGCAGATATGAAAATGAAATTTGTTTTGGTTGCCGAGGCTTTGAACATGACGTGTTCTAAAGAAAGCAGCAACTAAATGTTGTGTGAAGACTAATGAGTCAGTGGCAGGTTTTACTGGTGACATTTTTTTATGTTTTCAGTGCAAAAATGTTGTTATTAAAGGTTAAATTATTAATTGCTTTTGAAAATTAGTGTTAAAATGATTTTTTTTGCCTTTTAAGCTTTTGACAGGAAGGCCTTTAGACTTCCTTTATCAATAGGAACAGAGTTTTATCTGTTTCCAGTAGAAACTGAAAAACTCAAAATTTCCACAAAAAAAGCAGAAAGGAAGTTCGGATGACTTTTAGTGAAGCACTCAGAGATATAATAAATAGACCAGTGGGTTTAAACATGAGGGAATGAAGAGGACTTTATGCCTTATTAAAGAGTGTCTTATTTTAGAAGTATGTGTTGCTTTGGACACTCTACTTCTCTACAAATGCTCATTTATTAAGATTAAGGGTGTGGAATTCATTGTTCGGAGGCTTCTGCACAAGGTTTGCTTTGAAGTCACCTTTTCTAAATATATTTTTTATATAAAAGGATTAACTGATCAGCTGGGAATAACAGAGCCTCAATTAGAGCTGAAGATATGTTTTTATACGCCACTGATAAATGAGGAAGTTATGTCCCCCTGAAGGCAGCTGCACCTCGGGGCTTCCCCACCGGTTCTTTTCCTGGGAGCAAGTTATTCACTACTCTTAACTCAAACTGGGTAAAACCATTTAAAAAGGACTATAAAACAGGAATGAAAAAGTAGCAGTTTATTCCAGGTCGTTACAGGACAGAGAAAATGCGTGGAGCTGCACAGCTGTGGGCTCAAAAATCACGTCCGCGAGCGTCCGGCAAAGATTGAGCCCAGAACAAGGTCATCTATACCTCACGAGTCTATGTGTTGCATCATGTGGATGTTTAGCTGTCTATATCAGAAACTGACACGCCATCCATGCCCTGACCTTTATGCATCTTGCCTCTATACTCTGTATCTTTAAAAGACAAGATGGCTGTCCTATTTAGATGACCTCCGTACACACAGTGACATCCACAATGTGAAGCAAGGTCTTCTACTCTCTCTGATCTGACCCTAACTATGGAAGCCACCTATACAGACTTTTCAAGTGTTTTTGGAAGTAAGTCTTGTATTCTAACTAGTCCGTGAGGCAGATAACCTGTCTACTTTTAAGGCTAGGCTGAAAAAGTTTCTTTTTGATAAAGCTTCTAGTTAGAGTGGCTCAGGTTATCCTGATCTATCTCTATAGTTCTGCTGCTATAGGCTTAGACTGCTGGAGGACATAGGGACCCCTTTTTCATCATTCTGCTTCATTCTATCTCTATTCTCCCACTCTGCAGAATCTGTTAGTTCAATCTCTAACGTTCTGCTCTCTCTGCTTTTTCTCATAGTAGCTTCATCTGGTCTGTTCCTGTTTGGCTGTGACTCCATCCTGGAGAGAAATATCAGCTGTGCTGCTGCCATCAACACCTTTGTTTCTAGATGTTGGAGCTTGGCCTGTTTTCCAGTGTAGTCCTGTTTCTCTGACTGTGACTAACTGGATGTGCTCTCTTCATCCTCTGACATGGGAGCTGGCTCGGAGCTCGTCTGCCTGGCTGTGTGTTTCCTGGACGGGGCCGCCTGTGGAGCTGGTTGACAGTTGCCTTTTGTATCTATGCTTCTTTTTCTATGTCTGCTTCTGTCTCCTTGAACCCCAGTGGGCCTCAGCAGATGGCCGCTCACACTGAGCCTGGTTCTGCTGGAGGTTTCTTCCTGTTCAAAGGGAGTTTTTCCTCTCCACTGTCGCTACAAGCATGCTTAGTGTGAGGGATTGCTGAAGAGTCAATGAGTCGATGCAATCAGCTGGTTTTCCTTAGATAGAAAACTTTGAATCAATCTGACTGGATGATCTGGTGAACTGGAAAGTGACCTGAGATGACACACGTTGCAATCAACACAGAGGTTAAAACAATACGATCTGTTAATTTTATTTGTTTCCATTATGATGATGATGTCTGTTTACGGTGGAGGAGAATTTTCCAGCATTGATGAGTCAATGGAACAACGGAGGGGTCTTGCAGCATTACAGTGAAACACAGTTAACAATACAAGAAAGGACTTGAATCACAGTAAGAACGTCTCGACTCCATCAGGACTTTAGTAAACGGAGGTAAAGGTTTGAGTTGAAAGGATTTCTGTCCAGAGAAGTGGGACAGAATCTCCCTCAGGTGTTTGCAATGACAGCAATATCATTTATTTAGCTTTTTTTGTAATGTAATATGCAGGGTTACTAAAGTCCTGTCCTGGGTAGCTACTATCCTGCAACTTTTAGATGCATCCCATCGCCTACACAGATGGATGTATCATGTAATTTTCTCGTGAGCAGTAATTTAGCTCTGCAATGTGTTGGAGAAAGGATACTTTACCTCCCGGGGTGTAGTGTGTCCTGACTTTGTAGGTGTTAGAGAAGAGGGTACTAGGCAGCAGCCTACATATGGATTCAAGTGCTATTTAAAGCCGGGCGTACACTGTACCATTTTTTTGACTTTTTTGGGCTGATTTTCCAGTCGTGCGAGAATTTTTCTATCGGGCCGACTTTCACCCTGATTAAGCGTCATGTAGTGTACAGGGGGCAGACATGGGCAATGTGGAGTCAACAAGTCATCTCCATGTCATGTATTTAATCTACCCAGCCAATTAACCAGGTGAGTCCAATCTGCACAGGTTAATTCACGGTGAAGATTGGACTCACCTGCTTCAGTGGCAGGGTAGAACCAATACATGACATGGAGATGACTTGTTGACTCCACATTGCCCATGTCTGACAGGGGGTAACGAGGGGCGATCTGCCTCTAACGACCACCTCCCAATCAGGAATCGTAAGGTCAAGAAAATCACAGAAGCATGGTGGGGGTGTGAGTGAAATGGAGTTCTTTCTGTAAAATTGTCCAAATACGTCGTCGCCTTTTTCTTTTTAGGGCTTTCAGCACAAAAAAATTGCATAAATTGCCAAGGCAACTTGCTTCATGTTCCTCTTCTACTCGTTTAGCTTCCGATTAGACAAGTCCGAGTAGCGCCATCTCACTGGTTTTTAGACGTACAGTGTGAGCAGGTAGATCGCATCAGAGCGTCGGATCGCACAGCGTGAGAACAAACATGGTGAGCTGTGAACTTTTAACCCCTCGTCGTACAGTTTGAGCTGTAGCTGCGTGCAACAGTGGAAAAAATCGTACAGCGTACGCGCGGGAAGGGAAGCATCTTTAACATAAATAAAAGCACATGGACTAATGCAGAACTTTGTTAGGCATCCTCTGATTCAATCAGCTCAAATTGGTAGAGCAGCTAAATCTAAACCTCTCTATGAAGAACTAAGAGGCTACAGTATATACAGACTCCTTAAAGTGGAGAAAGTGCTATCTCCTTCCATAAATCCATCTGTACCTTTTCACAGCATGCTAACAGGCTAACAGTCCTCCAGTAACAACAGCAATAATGAAAATCTGACTCAAAATAAAAAGGTTCCTAAAGATAAAAAAAATGGTTTTACATTACAGGTTAGTATCTCATTTTAAATACAGCTTATTCAGAACACTACTTCATTTAATACACACACGATAACAGATCTAAGAAACATTCATTAAAAAGGAAACAGGACATTTGAAAAGTAGACGCGTTACGTCCCTGACCCCAGCAGCAGCGGCTCCCAGAGCCACACATCGACGCAGCAGCAACGTTTACCGCCTCATTTCTCCAGAATCAGGAAAACGTTGCTCAAAATATTCCAGTTTTATCTGAAACTTTCAGGCTCTAAGACGTTCTGATGAGAGCCGAGTCTTTCTGTGGAGCACATCCAGCACCTCGCATAAATCCTGAATCAGTAAAACTCAGATTACACAACAGACAAACATTAGCTTAGACTAAAAATAACCAACCTGATGCCGGTTATATTAAATAAAATAGCTGGTTCAATGATGAAGAAGGTACAGAGAAGCAGAAAGTAAAAAAGCATTAAAACTATTGACTTGATGGCTTATTTTGATATGGAAAATAACTTAAAACTAATTTACAGACAATAGAAAAGGGACAGGATGGAGAGAACTGTTCGTTTCTGAACAGAAACTTTAGCTTATGTGCTTTCAATCCAACAAAAGGGAAAACCGACTTCCTCTGCAGGTAAAAGGCAACATATATAAATAAATTAAGACGCAAATAGAGGATGTTCTTGAAGAAGCGCTGCAGGATAGCAGTCATGTCTGAGGAGATGAAAGGATGAATGACGGGAGAGTTCAGAGCTTGAATTTACCAGCTGGGTGAGCTTTGCTGTGGAAAGTCTTACAGTCCCGTTTGGAGCGTATCTAAAGCGGGTAGCTGTAGGAGAAACGTACGTGGAGCCCATTTACCGGGTGCACAATCGGGACTGTCTGCATTTTGGGAAACTTCTCCGAAGCCAGGGTCCATTTGCACGTCTCGATCAACTCCACGGCCAGAGTCTTGAGAATGATCTGTGCCAGCTCCTTCCCGACGCAGCTGCGCACGCCGCCGCCAAAAGGCACGTAGCTGAACCGAGACGAGCGGCTCTCGTCCCGCTCAGGGCTGAACCGCTCAGGGTCGAACTGCTCCGGGTTCTGAAAGACCGGGGCGGTCTCATGGGTGTCCCGGATGCTGTACATCACACTCCAACCCTTAGGGATCTGATAGCCCTGTGTTAGAAAGCAGAATCCATGGTTACAACCAAGGCTGGAAAAAATTCAACAAACTGCTTCATCCTTCAGAAGTTTGAGACCATAACAAACTAAGGATCTGGATCCTTCCCTCCATTCAGGACGTATGCTGGTTAAGATTCTCAATCATCCAGGTAAAGTCATTCCAAAACAATCCTCTGGACGTTGTTTCCAAGTTTGACGACGTTTCTCTTCCATCCAGGAAGCTTTTTCAACTCAAAATGTCAGAAATAGCGTTTAGTTCCAGGTTTTATCCAGCAGCCCAACAAAGCCTGGTTTTAGTTTAGAAAACATACAAATCGAAACGAACGAATGGGTGGGTTTTCAAGGGGTCCATTTCAATTAGCATGTTTTCTAAAGAAAAACAAGGGCTTTGTTGGGCTACTGTACATAGCCTCGAACGTAATGCTATTTCTGACATTTTGAATTTAAAAATCTTCCAGGATGGGAAAAGAAACGTCTTCAAACTTGGAAAAAAAGTCCAGTGGAGGAACTCATTAGTTTTACTGACCAACAGCAATGGGATCCACATCAGTACTATGCATACAATACATCTTAGTAAAGACATATGAGAACATTAAAACTTTTTTCCCACCAAATTGCTTCCCGGAAGGAGAAAAGCCAGAAAAAGTTTTTAATCTGTATTAAAAATGGAGCTGAGCTGAGCTTTGGTTTATTTTCAGTCTCTCACAAATGCTGCAAACAAAAAAACCCAACAATATATTGAGCTCCTTCCAATAAAAGTTTAGTTTTTTATGGCTTCCTCATGTTCATCCGTCTGAATATATCTTAGCACTGAGGAATAAACCTTTATTATTCACTAAGGTAATCCAGAGCCCAACCAGAGCCACGCCTGCAGACCTAAGATTTCTTTATGAAGCTCTCGGGGAGACCGCTGAGTTCAACAGCACATCTACTTTAAGCCGTGGGGCTTCTGACAAAGGTGCATACATGACAATTGTCCTTTTGGAAAGTGGGGGCAGAAAATTGGGGTCATGTTGAGGTCAAGGAGAAGGTATATATGGACTAAGGGGGACTCTGCTGGGGTGGTTTTATGCTAAGCTAATCCTGCATGAAAAACTCTCAGCAGGTGGAACAACAAAAGGCAGGATTCTACCCAGAGCAGAGATTTCTAGAATGGCTCGTCTTAGCAAGAAATAAAGAGCATTTATGGATTTGGAGGAAATTAAACTATATCAGCTTTACACTAGAGTATAATAGTTATAAATAAGAACGATTATACTTTCTTTTTATTTCTATGATTATATTCTAGTAGATTTCCCCAGATGTTAGCATTGTACTGGTGCTGCATTAAATCAGAAATGTGAGTTAATTTATCATTTCCCTTTTTTGGAAAACAAAAACGGATTAAAAAAGGCAGAGGTGTGTCCTAAAGGTTAGAGCTCCTAACCATCCTGGAGCATTCTGAGCTGCTCCCCAAAGGTAAGTGATAAAATGCAGAAAACACATTTTGTTTGAATATAAACTTTGCCATGAAAAAAATAAAAGTTATCATTTACAATCAAGTTGCCTGGGAGATGATGGGCCCTTCTGTGGGAATTTCTTTATTTTCTAAAGTCCCTTTAACTAGAAATGAATGCAGAATTGTGCAGAAAGAACAAAGAACAGGATGAGAGAGAAGCAATGGTTTGATAGCCTCGTGAGACCATCCTGATCTCGCCAGCTTTCAAGGTTTCACTCACAGATCAGTCTGGAGACTCTCCGTTAAAGAAAATTTGGAGCCGTTCACCAAACGAACGTCCAATCAGCGTTGGCTTTGAGGCGGGTTGAGGTGTGACGCAACGAGAAGCGCGACAGTTCAGTCTAAAGAACATGGCGGCTTCAGCCGATGAAACTAGCGTTAGCGTGGCTATCGAGCAAGTTTTATGGGAATTACAGAGTATTTCTTCACTGAAAGAAGAGCAAAACACTGCTCTGGAGGCTTTTCTCAGAGGAAAAGATGTTGTTGCTCTTCTCCCGACTGGTTTCGGCAAGAGTTTGATCTATCAATCGGCTCCTCTTCGTCGTCGCTCTGTTAGTACGTCATATGCTTCGTTGATCTGATTGGTTTATTTGGCCCGTCTATCACCAACATAGGCCAATCATCTAACCAGTATTTTCACCCCTTCCCAAAATTACTTCAACGGAAGGTTTCCAGATGGATATGTGGAGCAAATCCATCTGGCGGAGTCAGGTTAATGGTTTGATGGATCTTGGGAAAATGACGGGGTTACATCGTAGGAATATAAATGTAACCAGAAACCAATCCTAGAACATTGTTCCAGGATTGGGTCCTCTATCAATAGAGCCAATTAGAAATGTTCTCAACTGTGACATAAAGGTTCCTTCCAGATCTAAACTTTTGCTCAGAGGGAGATTAGAACATAAGGCTGGGACTAGATCTTTGCAAGTAAAAAATTCCTCGTACTTTTAGATGTTTCCTCTAAACAGCAAATAGATCATCAATACTTCCTCAGACTTTACAAAGGTCTTAAAGTCGTAGGGAAGCGGCTGTTCCAACCGTCGCATTTCCGAATTCTCCCGAGTGGTGCCCGACTTTACACGAGTGAATAAAGTGAATGTGATTGGCCGTTTATCAAGGGGGTGGGATTGTTGTGGCGGAAGGTTCGCAAGCAAGTTTGGTTGTAGCCGGTTTGTGGGAAGCATCTTGCTAACCAGTTAGCAACTTAGTGCTAGCAGGTTCCCAATGGGAAATGACATTGGGACCAAGTAGCACTAATCAAGATGCTAAAAAAAAAAATTGATTGACAGATTACCGTTGATATATGATTGGCTGAATTTAGGTGTTCAGGCTCACTAACTAACTGAACATGCATAAGATGACGGACAATATCGTCTGATAATAGTTACGTTTATATACATGTTTAAGCCAGAATGATTTTACATTTACATAAGATTTCCCTATGACTTTAAGAACAAATCACTGTTTTTGGGTAAAGCAGATGATCGACAGAGGATACTGTTTTTTAGGCTATTTGCGTCGGATCTTTATGGTAAATGGCCCTGAAAGGATTTGAGTTTATGAGTTGTTCTGAAAGAGAAGCAGACAGATTGTCTCAGACTTACATCTAGTTCGAAGGTCTTCAGGGCTGTGCGGTATCCCCCGGAGACCGGCGGCAGGTAGCGGAGAACCTCTTTCACCACACAGTCAAGATAGCGGAGCTTGCTCAGCTTTTCCAGGCTCAGGTAGGGAACACAAGGGCGGGAAGAACCACTGTCCGACTGGCCGTTGGCCTTCAGCAAGCAGGTCATCTCCGTCTCTGCAGGCTCCTGGTCCTTTTCCACTGTGACAGTGGGGGGGTTTTGGTAAGGCTGACACCTGAGACCCTCAGCCTCCAGCTCGGCTCGGGCCTTCTCCACCACCGCCGGGTGGCGAAGGAGCTGCAGAACCAGCGACGTGGAGGCGCTGGCTGTGGTGGAGTGGGCAGCAAAGATCAGCTCGACGGCTGTTTCCTGCAACATGAATGTTAGATTTAAGGCTTACATCTTCTGACTTCACTCTATCGGAGCTGCTGCTTGGCATACTTTGGATGACAACCAGACCTAGGAAACACTGACACGGATCTATTGGATGAGGTTCCACAAACGAGGAGCCCGCTGAGCAACGTCTACAAACGAGAAGCCCAAACATCTACATTTGGTTGAAAGGCGAAAAGCCATTTTTTTTAGATCGCTTAAAAGACGTTGAAAACTTGGTTTTACAACATTTTTTCAACATCTAAGCTAGAAAATACCAGACCGACCAAACAGCCCAATTTTCCACAACTATTTCTGGATCAAGACTATGACGGACTGACCAGATTTAGCCTAAAGACCAACCTACATGACGTCTGGTGTTTATAGGGAGGTTACTTTGGCCGTTTCTCAATTCACAAGAACTCCAGTACGGCCTTGTGTCCTCGCAAAGTATGTTCTTGACTAGAACACAGGAAAGTCTGGACTTTGGGGAGAACGGGAGCACGCAGCATAGATCGGGGTCAATTAGAAGCTAGCCAGCGGTCCTTCACAGGGCTGCTGCAGACGGGCTAACGTTAGCCCTGTCTGCCATTAGCCTCGGAGGTCCGCTGGTTGCTGCGGTTCTCTCAACTTCGTAAAAAAATTTTTAAATTACGCATTAAATCTGTAAATGGGCCATATAGTGAGGCTTAAAGTATAATGTTCTCGACTCAAATGATCTTAAAAAGTACTTTTATTGAACAACAGCAACAGAAAAGAGAACTTTTAACTTAACACTCTGAGCTCTGTGAGCGCTAACCTGCTAACTGCTGCTGCCGCAGTGCATGCTGGGACAGCTGTCCATCTCAAGAATGGACAAGTCTGCTCTGATGCATCCTGGGTAAAGAGGGAGGGGCGAGAACAACATCCGGGGACTTTGTCCGTTCTCGATCTTCGCGTGAATTGGAACAGTACTAGGGCTGAGGCTGATGCCATTTCATGAATACTTGAGAACTCACAAGTACACATATTAAGAAACGGCCTTTGTTTACAGGTAGTCCACTAAATCAGTAACCCTAAATCACCTTCCAACCACTTTGCTTCCTACTTACCCTCCCTTTCCACTCTCTTCTTCCCTTTTTTCAATCAAACTATTGCTTTTCATCTCATTAGTTTAATTTTTCTTCAATCCATTTATCAATCCGTCAAAGGTTGACCATCCTACCCTTAAGACCCTTCAACATGTTTAAACCAGTGGACCTCGCCTCCATTAAAAATGGTAGAAACTATCTTTCCTCAGTGATACAGAAGAACAGATTGACATGTTTATCTTGTGTTTCATGTACCTTGAGCTCCTGGATGTTGAGCTCCTGGCCTTGCTCCTTGGCACCAGCCAGCATGAGGTCAAAGGCATCTTGATAGTCGTCATCTACCTGCTGCCGCTGCATCTTCTCCTCGATAATTTTCTCCATGTTGGCGTGGAGGATTTCTCTGGCCTTTACACCCTACGAAGAGAAGATCATCGAAGTCAGCTGAGTTTCATTAAATGTAAATGGGCAGAAACTCTGCAGGTAGAGCTATCGTCCTGTACCTTTCGCAGGCCACTGAAAGGCGTGTCGATGGGGAGCGAGAACAAGTTGTTCATGAGCTGCTCAAAGATCTTGGCCAGGTAAACGATGCGCTCCTCCTCCATCTGCAGGCCTAGCAGGACCCGGACGGCGATGCGGAATGTCAGGGACTTGGCAGCGCTGTAGACGTCGATGGAGCTGGGCTCGGAGCACCATTTGGAGATTTCGGTCTTGATCACGTCCTGCACCCGTGGCAGGTAGGATTCCAGAGCTGCCCGGCTGAACACCTTGGCCAGGATCTTGAAACAGAGAGGGGGGATAGAGAAGGAGATGGAGTGGGTGGATTAAATCAGAATGCATGAAGAAGAAGCAGGCTTGACTCGGTTAACCCTGCATAGACAGAACCACATGCATCCCCTCACCTTCCTCTTCCTCCTGTGTAAATCTCCCACAGAGTTGACCAGGGTGTTGGGCCCCAGGATTATGCGAGTGCTCTGGGGCCACTGGGTGCAGACCAGGTTGTGCTCCCCGAGCAGGATCTTGCGAATATTTTCTGCGCCCGTCACTCTGATAAGAGGCTTCCCGAGGAGGTGGGTCTTAAACACATTTCCGTGACGTTCCCGACGTGAGATGTGGAAGTTAGAGCCCTGTATCGGAAACAAGGAAGTTTGAGGCCAAGGAAGATTTAACAAAACTTAGTCAAACCCGTTTGAGTCAAAAACAGTTCTTAAAGCAATATATCTATAATCTACTAATGGGGCGTTTGTTTTCTACATGTTAAGAAACAGGGGCGGATTTGGGAAATTTCGGGCCCTAAGCAAAGACAGGCAGGGGGCCCTCTAAATAGAGAAGACAACACATAGAACAGTCCCATTCTCCAGATGTAGAAATGTTAATAGAATACACATCCATTATCTGTTCTAGGTTGTGTCCCTCTCTTCTTGTCCCTTTTCTTCTTGTTTTCCTCTCTATGTTTTGTACTCAGCTGACTTTTCATGCTGTCTCTAAAGGAATGAAAGATTTTTTCCAAGCACTAAGCTCACTTAGCTGATTGCTCCTTCCTGTGTTTCCAAAAAGGCCAAAGTAAATAACCCAGTCCTTCTTTTCACTGTAGACAAGCCATGATCTGCTTATCTGTTCTCCATTTTTCATTTGGATGAAATAATAGCTGCATGAATCATGACAGCAGACAAGATAGAGGAGAGCAGGAGGCGGGGTTACCAATCTACTCGCTCTGGAGAGCAGAGTTCGCTGCTTTTAGATGTTGTCTCCAAAGTCTCCAGTAGCAGAAAAAAGTCTCTAGATTTGGCGCTAGGAGCTTTTTAGAAATCAAAGTGCTAGAGGGGTCTGAAAAGTGGCTAAATATAGCGACTAAAGCGCTAAGTTGGCAACACTGCTCTTTGCATGGTTTGTTTTCAAATGGTTTGCTGCTGTCTGTTTGGACCTTTCTGAACATGTGCAGCAAATGGACTGATCCAATATGGTGGACACTGAAGGGGGGGGGGGGCTGAGACACACTGAATATTATCAGCGTTCTGATGGCATTTTAGCCAAAGGATTTTGATCAAAAACATAATTAATGAGACCCCCCCCCCTTTTCTAAGAAGTGTAGAAAACAAACTCTTTTAAATCCAAACAGCTTTTGCTGGGTCTGCAGACCCACAGCATCACAGGTCCTCCACCAAGCCAACAGAGGAGCATCTATTGTTTCCATGCAGACCCAGACAGAAAGAGGAAGGTCTCATCCCATCTGGCTAAAGCATAATGTCCCAGTACTGTTCCACCACTTCAACCAATTTGGAACAACATATACATATATTTTTTTTTAATCCATCTGGTTGTCGGCAATCGTTTTTAAAGTGTTTACAACTAACAATTCAGAAACGCTAGTGACAAAAGTTCAAAGCCCACAGCTCTGGAACTGTTATACTTAGAGGTCTGATATGTTCTGCAGTGGTGGTTGACATGATGTAGAACAAATGTAATAGAATGAGCTATCCCTATTCTCAAGCGTGTTCTCTATTACTGCTGTTCAAAAAAAATTTAAATCTAAATAGTATTTATTTCTTAACTGCATTTTTTTATTGATGACGTAAGTGAGACACTTTGCCAAGGGAATGAGATGATTTAAATTAAAAATTAGAGAAAAAAAACAACTGGATTGTCTTATAACAAGTGCATTTTGTGCATTTCATGTAATTACCTTATTCTAAGAGTAAAACTACTCATTAAATTGGCAAACTATCTTATTTACATGCTCAAATTAAGCGTAAATATATTTAATTTAAGACATTTTTTACTTATTTCTAGATTGTTTTTTACAGTGTGTTATTTTCAGAAAGTAGAAGGTCTTAGCCTTCAGTTCCTTAACAGTTCCTCGGTTATTTGCTTTTCCATTTGGGTATGCAAAATAGGCAGGATTACTTTAAATTAGGCGGGTGTTAAGAGGTTAAACATTATCATTACCCCCCCCCACACACACACACACACACACAAACACACACACGTATGCACATAAATAATAAAACAATTATAAACTACATAAAGGACATCTTGTATCAAAAACTCAGATCAGGCAGTTTTATTTTATTTTTTTGTTTTCTTCTATTTTTTGTATCTCACTGGGACTTATAATCTAATTTACAAGATAGATCTGTAACATGGACTCCAGACATAAAATTAAATAAAACAGGAAGATAATAATAAAACATTTTCTCATATAATTTAAAGGGGATTTTAAAGGCTTCATGTTTTCCATTTTCTTTAAAATGTGCTTAAACTAACTAAAATTAATCAAATTCTACAATTTAACTTGTTGCTTCTGTAATTGAGAGATAATTTCGCATAAGAGGGAATAAATTAACCAAACAATTTAAAGGGTTCAAGACATGAGAAGAAATGAGAGATGCTGCACAACATCTGGGATTTCTGATCTCAGGCTGGATGGCTTTAAAATTAATGAAAAATATGATTTTAAAATGAGTCTGAGTTTATGTGAGGGAAAGGAAAATGCTGCCCAGAGAAGTCAAGTCTGCACATGTTGCATTAACTGCAGAAGTGAACCTGAACTAGAAGCTGCAGGACCGCCTGGAAGCTTCCAGATTCATAACAATAAAATAAAAAACATTTCTGATGTTATTGATGATTTACATGGAGGGTAAAGGTGTTTCCTGACCTGGAAGAGCCAGTGGAAGGTCTCCCCGACCAGCGGCCAGCCCATGGAGCCCCTCGGCAGCGGCAGGCTGCTCTCCTTGTCCCGGGTCAGGCTCCAGCGGAGGCTCCACAGCTGCCGGGTCAGAACCAGCAGCAGGAGCGCAGACAGCAGCGAGGTGAGCGCGGTGGCCAGAGCCGACAGCACCCCGAACTGGACCAGAGGAAACATCTCCAACTCAGCATCCACCTGCGAGCGAGCGCGCGCTTAGGGGCCGGTGCGTCACACGGCGGGATTCACTGTCCCCAAAATTAGACTAAAAATGGAACAAATTAGGATTTAATCAATGTATTATATTAATAAAGAAAAAAAGTGAAATAAGACAGAAAATTCCTCTAAACTCTGTTTGAACTCTGCTGCGCAGGAGACACAACAAGCTGCGCACATTCCTCTCTACAGCAACGTTTCCTGATTCATTCAGCCAAACTGAGAGGAAAATCAGGTCACTTAAGATTTATTTTTTTAAACCAGAGCAGAATATTCTCATTAAAATAAAGTTTGTCTCCTGCGGGTCTAATTATAGAGGAAGGTTCCTGCTCTTTCAGAGGAGAGGATCTGCGCCCACCTGCGCGGTGCGCCTCCTCTGCGGGGGGAACCAGGAGCTGTCAGCTATTCCAAACACTTTTACAGGTCTGCCTGCGCCGGCTTGTCCATAATGCTGTGCGCCTTTATAGGTACAGTTTGGGGGCTCAGCCGCCCCCACCCCCCCAGGCAGACCGGGTTTTATAAAAAAGTGATTTAAAAGCTGCTCCAAAAATGTTTGTTTGAATTAGGATTAAATTATTCTAAAGGGACATAAAGTTTAGTTTAATTCCTAAATGTTTAGAAGCAGTTCCCCCCCTCCGGTCCTGATCCAAAGGGCTTACCTCTAACACTGTTCCTCTGCAGACCCACGAATCCGCTCTCTTTCCTGCTTCTGTTCCAACCTGCAGCGTGATCTTGAAGAGGCAGCGCGCTGCAGCAGGGATTTATAGGCTCAGGCTGCTCGCAGTGATCCACCTTCAGCTGCTGACGTTGGTAGGAATGTTAAACAGGCTGTTCATTCACAGAGGAGCGGAGAGGAGAGGAGGGAAAAGAAGGAGAGATCCGCAGCGCTGAATGGGTGTGTGTGCGTCAGAGCCGGAGCTGGCGCAGGTAACCAATCAGCGCAGATCCGCTGCTATTGGCTCAGATGCAGCTCCGTGCATCGCTGCAGACTGCGCTCACCACCGGCAGAAAAATGTCTTTAATCT
Source organism: Cyprinodon tularosa (assembly GCF_016077235.1). Lineage (NCBI taxonomy): Eukaryota > Metazoa > Chordata > Actinopteri > Cyprinodontiformes > Cyprinodontidae > Cyprinodon > Cyprinodon tularosa. Next base: position 228,543 of record NW_024037886.1, read on the forward strand.
TTTTTTTTTAACCTTCTTTTGATTTATTGAATAAATAAAGAATAAAAAAAGATAAACCCGAATTAAATCTCTGATTTCTGTCCAAATGAATTAGAATTTTTCCGCAAATTGCCTCCAAAAACAATATTTTCATCCACCCTCCAATTTTCCGTAACGCTTATCCCAGGCGGAGTGGGGAGGGGTGCTGGTGACCATCTCCAGCTGTCAGTGGGTGAGGGGGGGGGGGGGGGGGGGGGGGTCACCTTGCACAGGCCTCCAGTCCATCGCAACAAACATAGAGAAAAACAACCATTCCAACTCACACCTAAGGAGAATTTAGAGAAGCCAATTAACCTAACAGTTTTGTTTTTGGTTGGAGGAAGCCGGAGTACCCGGAGAGAACCCACGCATGTTCAGGGAGAACATGCAGAAAGACTCTGGGCCTGGAATCGAACCCGGAACATTCTGGCTGCAAGGCAGCATAGCTCCACTGAGCGGCACCAATTATAATATCATTATAAATAATATTAAATGATAATATTATTAGATATTATTGATTTTTTTTGTTGTTGTTATTTATTTATTTGGTTAATTGATAATTAATGAATTCCTTAACTGATGTGAGAAATGTTTCCTCTCAGGTTTGCGTTTCCAGGCTTCAATCCTGCAGAAATAGAAATAAAACCAGTTTGGCTGCAGGAGTAAAGCTCCGACTGAAGCAAACATCTTTTTACTGCGTTATTCTGGAGGAAATAGATTTAATTAATATTTTCTGCATCTGATCTAAATACTATCAGAATCAGAAGGAACTTAAATGACATGTTAAAGATATAAAATAACAAATAACGCGTTAAATTGATTCTTAAAGAGGACCGAAAAAAACACAATAATAATATTAATGGGTTTATGCTTTAGAATCCATCATGGCAGGATAAAGGGGGCCTGAGGGGCCCCGGTGATGCTGCTTCCTTAATGGAAGAGCAGAAGGTGATTAAAGTCAGAATTCAGACAGAATTCTGACTTTAATCTCATATTCTACTGATATAAAAATTAAAAATATATTTTTTTTCCAGAGGCACTAATCCTCTTCCGTGTTTATTATATTAATAACTGTATTTTTTTCTCCCTCCTCCCTGCATGAACTCAGAGAAAACCTTTTTTTTTTTTTCATTTTGCAGCCTGATGCGTGACAGACTGACTGTCTGCAGGAAAATCCCCCAAAACTCAAACATCTCAGGTTTCCTTCAGATCAGCTTTAAGGTGGAACTAAATACCTCAGAAGATGGAGCCATTTTTTCCCGCAGTTATTTTAATATGTGTAATTATTATTATTATATTAATTATTGAAAAAGAAAAACATTATTTTGTTAGATCAGGATCCATCTGTTTCCATCTTTTAATATTTTGTGTGTTTCCTGCAGAACATGTCAAACTAAAGTCCTTATCTTGTGTCTTTTTTATTTTTTTTCATCTTTCGACCTAACGGGGATATTATTTTCATTTATTTATTCCAACTGATTTCGTTAATAAAACGATAAATAATAAAATATTCGTTTAATTCTGCTAATTATCCTTTTTTTTTTCTTGTGCGCATTCACCCTCCCTCCGGGAGGAGTGGGCATATATTTGCGTGGGCGGATCGTGGGACCTTCCACGGACCCACAGTGGCAGACTAGGATGTCTGCGGCCTTTAAGCGTCGGGCCGCCGCCCCTCCTGCAGAAAGCAGCATTATTAATTAATCAGTAGGCTTGTTCTTACAAGTTTTACAAGTTTGGGTATTTTATGTTTTATTTTACATCATTTTCTATTTGTTTAATATTTTCAATTGTTAATCAAAATACACATTTTTATATACTTAAAAGCGAAGGAAATTCACTATTTAAATAATTATTTTTCACTGCTTTATTTCCTTTTTCTTTCCAAGAAAATCATACTATGTGTTAAAATAAGTGCATTTATTTCATTAATATTATTTCTGAATAATATTAATGATGAACTTTTATATTTCTACCCTTAATATGCTTTTTTTTCTTCACGGTGACAGTTTTTTAGGGGGTTATGCTTTGATTTTTTGTTAATGAAATGTTTTTATTTTAATCTTGGATAAAACCTGCAGGCCTTCACAGCTGCAGTTCAGCAGCCTCTGAAAAATAAGGTTAAATATGAAAATAAAATCCATGTGGTTTTATTTTCAGTTAAGAAAATATTTATGGGCGTCATTTGAGAGAAAAGTCATAATTCCAAAAAGCAAATTCCACTTAAATGAAAATAAAAATGATGCCTAAGCCTCATCTTCCAATCTTTTAACACAATCTTCCTCCTCTTCCTCCTCTAACTCACCCATTCCACTCCTCCTCCTCCTCCTCCTCCTCCTCCTCCTCCTCCTCCTCCTCCTCCTCCCTGGTCAGAGCCAGTTCAGCCTTCATAGGTCGCTGGGATCATTAACAGCAGGGATCATCTCAGGCTTGATGGAAGCAGGTGATTTGGGCCTCGATGCTCTTCATGGATCAGTTGTTCTCCACAAACCAAACATAAGAACTAAATAAGGATGGAAAGAGAAACATGGGAGTTCATCTGGTGTTTATGGGAACTCTAAAGTCCAGGTTTTTAACATTTCCTTTAGTTTTTCACAAGAAAATCTCTTCCTTTTAAGAGGAACCTGTCTGAGAAGATGTGTTACCTTTCATCCATCTGAAGTTTTAACCAACTTATAAAAAGATTTTGCTGTTTTATTTTGAAAGGACAGTGATCACTATAAACGCCTGGAAGGTAAAACAGAAAATAAATTAAATACAGGAAAGTTTATGAGAATCAGCTGTTGTTTAGGAACAAAATGTTTTTAAAAAAGGTTAGTTTTTTACAATCAGACCATTTCTGTAATAAACTCAGTGTTCCAGTTTTCTTTTTTAGCGTCTGCTTTGCAGAAATTAGTTTTCTGGTGGATTTTCATACAGATGTCATCACAGCTAATTTCAGAATAAAAGAAGTTCCCAGTTCTTCACTTGATGTTAAAGAATGCAGATGAGAGCTACACGTCAATAGAGCTGCAGGGATATAATCTAATGATAATTAGTGATAACAGCTGTTAATATAGTCAGAAAACGTAATTAGATTCCATCTTGTTCCTGGACCAAGATACAGAAAGCCGATGCTAAGATGTTTGCTTTAAAGGAAAAGTCGCTCATATTCAGAATTCAAACTTCTAAAAGTTCTTTAAATCTGAAATGATTCCATCCTGTTCAATAAATGATCAGTGTTTTTAATTCAGAGTAATTTTCATGTGAATGTGCTTTACTGGAGGCATCCATGTTTGTCAAAGAACACTACTGCCACCTACTGGTTAGTGACATTGTCACGGTGCGGTATCGGCTGTTGATCAAGTCCCAGTGCTGTATCTGGTGTTTGTCACAACGCGCTATTATCCAAGTCATCTTGAAAACATTCTTCTTCCAAATGTTGGCTACATATTACGGGTTTTTTCTCTGGCCAGAAGTTCGATGGCAAATCCTCCCTCTTCAAGTTGGCGATCCAACGACCAACCCGTCCGTGGAGGATCAGGAATCAGAAAGGTGGAATAACTCTTTTTTTCACTTTTACCCGATGTATTCCAGCATCCAGCTGCCATGCACGTGGGCATTGTCAGTTTCACTATAGCTCTGGTGAATTTCAATGGTGAAGTCCTCTGGAAATCTTCAATAATTGTTGGGGGGGGGGTTGCTAACTTCTTCCTAAATCATTGGAATCTTATTCAGTGCAACTTTTAATTCAGTGTATTTCTATAGCTCCAATTCACATCATGTCATCTCAGGTCACTTTCCAGTTCACCAGATCATCCAGTCAGATTGATTCAAAGTTTTCTATCTAAGGAAAACCAGCTGATTGCATCAACTCATTGACTCTTCAGCAATCCCTCACACTAAGCATGCTTGTAGCGACAGTGGAGAGGAAAAACTCCCTTTGAACAGGAAGAAACCTCCAGCAGAACCAGGCTCAGTGTGAGCGGCCATCTGCTGAGGCCCACTGGGGTTCAAGGAGACAGAAGCAGACATAGAAAAAGAAGCATAGATACAAAAGGCAACTGTCAAGCAGCTCCACAGGCGGCCCCGTCCAGGAAACACACAGCCAGGCAGACGAACTCCGAGCCAGCTCCCATGTCAAAGGATGAAGAGAGCACATCCAGTTAGTCACAGTCAGAGAAACAGGACTACACTGGAAAACAGGCCAAGCTCCAACATCTAGAAACAAAGGTGTTGATGGCAGCAGCACAGCTGATATTTCTCTCCAGGATGGAGTCACAGCCAAACAGGAACAGACCAGATGAAGCTACTATGAGAAAAAGCAGAGAGAGCAGAACTTTAGAGATTGAACTAACAGATTCTGCAGAGTGGGAGAATAGAGATAGAATGAAGCAGAATGATGAAAAAGGGGTCCCTATGTCCTCCAGCAGTCTAAGCCTATAGCAGCAGAACTATAGCTCAGGATAACCTGAGAAGAGGCAGAGAGCAGAATGTTGCGCTTTCTTAGTGTTTCTTCCTGTTCTGTGAGAATATAAATAACCGATATATTTGACATTTGATTCCTTAACAGACAGATGTTTGAGACACTAGGATCCAAAGCGGACCATTTAGGGATGAACTAGGAGAAGGACTCTGGAGACACAAACACACCTGCTCCAATGCATTTCCTGTCCTGTTTGTTCCATCACAATACGGTGGAAGTGGGGAGTTCTGCTCGGACACTTAAACTAATCCCAGTCCCGAGCTTTTAAAGGTTTATGTAACTGAGACGTCCTGCGGAGCCTCAGGCAGATCGGAGCTCCGGTTACAACCTCAGCCTAGATGGAGACCAAACCAGAATAAACCAGGTTCCTTCTAAATGAAACAGCAGCTTGAGGAAACTGTGAAAGATTGCATGTTTAATGTTGATGAGCTATTGCTGTATGAAGGCCTGAAGGCTGATGACTTGATAAATGAATCCACATCGGCACGGAACATTGCCTCACATCTCAAAGATTTGATTAAAGTCATGAGATAAAATCAAAGAAAACACAAAGATCATCTGCATAGAAGACAAGTCAGCTGAGAATGATGCTGACAAATTTAAAAAAACAATCAGCTAAACCCCTTTATGTTTGAGTTTTCTTTTACAATTTCAAGTGATAAATTATTTTTTTTTATTAGAGTTTCGGAAAGAAAATTCACAAATAAACACGTACAGAAAATAAAACCAAAGTCAAACTCTAGATAAGTAATTTTTTCTTAAAATATCTTAAAAATTTGTTCTGGGATTGAGGAGGTAAAAAAAAGATTTTGCCAATAGAACAAGAAAATTTACCCTTAAAATAATAAGAAAAAAAACAATTGCATTGCCTTATTTCAAGTGCATATTATCTAATTATCTTATTTTAAGGGTAAAAATACTCATTCCATTGGTAAATTATCTCATTTACCAACTCAAATTAAGGTTAAATACACTTAATTTAAGATATTTTTACTTATTTCTAGATTGTTTTTGCAGTAAGCTTATAGATGTTTCACCCCAGGATTTCACTTTTTGCTTGTCCAGACTCCATTGTCTTTACCTTTACCATTGTGTAAAAATAGTGTTAATTTCTACTTGTATGCATTGATCTGCTGCTAGTTGCAACTCCAGCTACCTTTCTGAGTGGCGGCAAACCAACTTCCAGCACTTTACCACCATCAACGTCGGAAAAACAACCTAGAAATAAGTGAAAAATGTCTTAAATTAAGTGTATTTATCTTAATTTGATCAGTACAATAAGATAAATAGATAATATGCACTTGAAATAAGACAATGCAATTGAGTTTTCTTATTTTAAGTGTAAATTGTCTTGTTCCATTGCAAAAATGTCTCTTTTACCCCCTCAATCCAAGAAAATTTCACTGATTTTAAGAAAAACTGAGTTATCTAGAGTTCTATATTTTTCTAGTCTACCTCAGGCTGCCTGTGGATGCTTGACCACCACAGTGGTTTAAGTACACTGCAAAAACAATCTAGAAATAAGCAAAGATTACTTAAATTAAGTGTATTTACCCTTAATTTGAGTAGGTAAGTAAGAGGATTTGCCAATGGAATTAGTATATTTACTCTTAAAATAAGATAATTAGATAAAATGCACTTGAAGTAAGACATTGCAATAGTTTTTTCTTATTTTAAATGTAAATTGTCTCGTTCCATTGGCAAAGTGTCTCAATTACTTCCTCAATCCAAGATAAAATGCACTTACTTTAAGAAAAAAGGACTTATTAAGATTTAAATTTCTTGCAGTTTATGTTCAAGCAGGGTCCTGGATATTATGCTTTTAGCTTAACTCTTCCTTTATCAAAATATCTAGAGGAGCACCATGGATTTCCCGAATGAAGCTGTGAAATATCTCTCCATCTCCATGTTCATCCTGTTTTCTCTCAACAAGAGGCGAAGATAACATGAAGTAGATCTTTGTCCCAAATCAGGACAGATTATTTTTCACGTATTCTGTTGTTTTTTTTATGTAGAAACTCTCCTTTTATTGATTGTTCAGATAAAAAAAAAAAAAAATTGCACGACAAACTTTAGTCTAATCAGAGACTCTGTTAAATACCTGGACATGAAAAGCAAATGTGCTAATTCTTTCTCTTGACAATCACCTTGTGGTAAAGTGGGCGTGGCCTTGCAGAGGGTCTATGTTCAAATGTGTGTGTTCTGTTTTATTAATATGAGCAGCGCTGCAGACAGAGGGACGCATGAAGCAGCATGCTGTACACACTCTGAGGAATCCTCTCATGTTTGCAAACTGTCTCAGACTCTAAAACCAACTTCTGGACACTTTTAATGCTGCATTTCGATCAGGCTTCCATCCCAGTGGGCCGGTTGCTGATTCTCTGAGCGATAAAACGAGTCCTGAGAGCCAGACTCCTCCAGACGAGCCGGTCTCCCCTCGCACCAGCTTGGTTCAGGTGTGTGGGGACCTCAGCCATCTTATCAGGCAGCAGATCAGCTGCTGAAGTGTGTGTTGGTGTGTATGTGTTTGCAGAGAGTAGAAAGTGCTGTAATGTAAACACTGGATGAGCTGCTGTCGGCCTGAGGCTGCTGCTCTGACAGTCTGAAGGCATGGCTTTGATCTCAGGCCTTCTATGTGAGGACGTTCCAAAGTTACCCAGTGTTTGCTCTGATTTCAGGTGTTTTTTTTGGTGAACTGGTGTAATTAGACGAGCTGAATTCCTCTCGGGGTCAGAGCTGTTTCCTCGGGTTTGATACCAACCGAGTCTGACAGCTGCTGAAGTCTGTTACCGAAAAACACACAGGCCTGTTCAGCATTGCACTGAATGAGACCAGTGGTTCTGGACGCTTTCTTTGGACTCTGACTGCAGGGGCGGAACTAGATGGGGGAGCAGGGGTGGCCATGGCAACCCTTAAGGCTGGTTTATGCTCAGAAACTGGATTGTCTGCATGTCTGTCGCAGTTAACGCAGATATCCACACACTGGTCCCCAAAATTTGTAGGTGAGCGCAGACAGCGCCGCAGAGAGGAGGCCTCTGATTGGTCAAATCCATTCTACACTATGCATATTTCCTGTTTGCTTCTTTTGTTTGTATGACCACCATTGTGGAAAAGGACTCATGAAGATGGACCAGCTAGCAGAGCGAGGTGCGCGAGAACGCTGGGACCTTTTTCCACCTGGATCCTCGCTCTTTTTGGCCCTCATGTCCCTCCGTTGTCGCACAAATGGAGGGGATTTTTTTTTTTTTGGTGTACAAGCTGGATGGGAATTGAAAAGCTTCCTGGATGAGAAGCGAAACATCTTCAGACTTGGTAACAAAGTCCAGTGGAATTGTTTTTATTAAACTCTTTTTGGAGTATTTTACACATTTTTAGATACAATCTAACAAGAAACCCTAATCATAACCCAGTCTTAACTTTGAAAATGACCCCCCCCCCTCCACCGCTACCTGGAGGATCCCGTATCCTTTCACCACCGGAAGGTATAGCTTACATCTTCCCAGGTAAATTGTATGTCTGCCTTGATGCCTCGCTGCTGTTTGGGAAACCTTGACAGCGATGTACTGATCAACGGACCACACCGTGTCTACAGGTCTATCCTGCCTCCACTCCTGGACAGACAGGGAGGTTCAGAAAACTCTTGAACTCGGGTAGAAATCCACCACTGGACCATCAACATGGTTTTTTCCCAAGGAGCTGAAACCATCCATGAAGGATTATCTACTGTAGCTCTTTGGTTCTTTGTCTTTGGCAAGCGGGCAAACAAGAAAACCTGTGGTTTGTATACGGGCCCACCTGTATATGTAAATCACTTTATTGTCCCACAATGGGGAAATTCACTCTCTGCATTTGACCCATCCACTTGGGGAGCAGTCGGCTGCCATTGTGTGGCACCTGGGGAGCAGTGTGGGGTTAAGCCGGCCATACTCTCTATGTACACTGTATACGACGTACGATCTCACACTGAGTGACCAGACGCTCTGATGCGATCTACCTGCTCACTCTGTACGTCTAAAAAAACAGGTGGGACTCAGCTCCGCAGTGAGATGGCGCTACTCGGACTGGTCTATCTGGAAGCCAAACCAGTAGCAGAGGATCATGAAGCTCACTAGCGTGAAACGCGCTGCCTTGGATATTTGGGCGATTTAGTGCTGAAAGCCCTAAAAAGAAAAGGAGACGACGTATTTGGACAAAGACATGGCTGAGCTAACGTGGCTACTACGGTCTGACAGTTTGACAGAAAGAACTCCATTTCACTCATTGCCCCCCCGCCATGCTGCTGGGTTTTCCTCTGAGAGGAAGAAGAAGAAGAAGAAGAATCCTTGTTTGCCCACTGAGTGATTTGCCCACGACCACCTTAGGACGGCCGACTAAAAACAACCATTCACGCTCACACCTAAGGACGCTTTAGAGAAGACAATTAACATAGAATTCATGTTTTTGGACTATTGGAGGAAGCTGGAGTACCCGCAGAGAACCCACAAATGCACTGGGAGAACATGCAAACGCCATGAAGAAAGACCCTGGGCCGGGAATCAAACCCAGAAACTTTCTGCTGCAAAGGAACAAAATCAAAATCTCCCTTCATTGCATAAACTCTTAATGCGAAAGTATCTTCTGGAGTTGTCCGTCAGAAGAAATACCCTAAAAGTCTTTCAGCCCAAAATGAAAGTGCTACCCGTTTCAAAGGCCTTGTTAGTCTCTTGACCTGCCGTGGCAGCCTGTTGGACTTCCTGTTGCCACTCAGGAGCGCAGCCATCACTTTGCAAGGGAAGCTGCGTTGGGATATTTTACTCCTTCCTTCCTGGAAACTCGACACAGCAACCAGCAGCTAAGCAACAGGGGACAGGAGAGTGAAAGTTCTCAGTCATTCCCTGGAGGCAAAGCAAGATGAATGAGGGATGGAGGAGGTTAGTGAAAGGGCTGATAAGGAGGTATAGATGCAAAACATTTGATTTCTCCTCAGAATGTTTCTCTTTTTTGATGCTGTTGTGCCTGAAGTTTTAAATCTTTCCCCCTTGTTTACCAATTGATGATGATGACAAGTCCTATTTCCATTTAATACATCAATTTTCAGCTTTTTAATGAACGGGCAGACGAAGTGATCCCTCCTTTGGCCCCGTCTTCCGCCCCTCTTCCTAGTTTCTTTGATTCTTTACTCCATTCTCCCTGTCTAGGTCTCAGCTTGTCATCAGCAGCCTCCCTCTGGGAAGTTTTGTCTCCTCTGTCATATATTGTTGATGAAAGTGTCAGCGTCTGACTGGTTCATCTTTTCACATTGGTGGGGGGTTGGGGCTCCTTCTGGCTTAAGCATAAAAGCAAACTGGTTCATTCTGTCAGCCAAGCTTCCTTTTTAATTGCCCTCAACAGTGAAATTTATCTTAACGTTAAAAACTGAACCTGTGCCACTAAAGATTATTCAGCTTCTGCAGGTCACCAGTGGAGGGTCAAAAAGTCGGGTCTGGATCTGAAATGACACAACGAAGGTTGTTTCTCTGACCGATTCAACCAAATTGATTCAAAGTTTTCTATCTAAGGAAAACCAGCTGATTGCATCGACTCATTGACTCTTCAGCAATCCCTCACACTAAGCATGCTTGTAGCGACAGTGGAGAGGAAAAACTCCCTTTGAACAGGAAGAAACCTCCAGCAGAACCAGGCTCAGTGTGAGCGGCCATCTGCTGAGGCCCACTGGGGTTCAAGGAGACAGAAGCAGACATAGAAAAAGAAGCATAGATACAAAAGGCAACTGTCAACCAGCTCCACAGGCGGCCCCGTCCAGGAAACACACAGCCAGGCAGACGAGCTCCGAGCCAGCTCCCATGTCAGAGGATGAAGAGAGCACATCCAGTTAGTCACAGTCAGAGAAACAGGACTACACTGGAAAACAGGCCAAGCTCCAACATCTAGAAACAAAGGTGTTGATGGCAGCAGCACAGCTGATATTTCTCTCCAGGATGGAGTCACAGCCAAACAGGAACAGACCAGATGAAGCTACTCTGAGAAAAAGCAGAGAGAGCAGAACGTTAGAGATTGAACTAACAGATTCTGCAGAGTGGGAGAATAGAGATAGAATGAAGCAGAATGATGAAAAAGGGGTCCCTATGTCCTCCAGCAGTCTAAGCCTATAGCAGCAGAACTATAGAGATAGCTCAGGATAAATCTGAGCCACTAAGCCACTGAGCCAGTAAAATAAGGTTTAGTGAAGCCTAAAAATTGAGGTTATTATCAAAGAACTTCATTGTAACATTTGAGCTCTAAAAAATATGTTTGGATCTGAATATGGAGCCTAGAAATCAAACTGTCTTTGGGCTGGAAAACGATGCATAAAGTAGAACTGTGGTGTAGAATTATTATATCCTGCAATAAGATCTGAACAATGAACAGAAGTTGGAGCTGCAAGCATGAAGCGGAGCTGTTAGAGACCTAAAAGGTTGAGGGAGGGAAGGTAAGTAAGGTGAGGCGTTATGGGGTTGACCCCAGGGCTCCCCCCGTGGGGGGGTGAGGGGCAACAGCAAGACTACCGGTGGTCCACTTCCTTATCTTTCAGGCTGTGCGCCCCGCAGAGCCGGCAGGACAGGGTATCGGGTTCGGTCCGAGGCGAAGGGGTCACGACCTCGCTGGGAAAAGGGCTACTGTTCTGCTCCGCTCAAGCCTTTAAAAGAGTCGCCTGTTCTCAGAGAGCAGGCAGCGAGTCCAACGCTTCATTCACACCAAACGGGTCAGAGAACACAAGTGAAACGGCGCTTTATCCCATAAAAGAGGAGTTTTCACATTTTCCAAGCTGTTAATCACTTTTTTAAAGAAAGAAGCTGGAAATAGATCAATGTTACGGTTTGATAAAATATCTTGGTTGTCCAACAAACATAAACATGGAACAAAACCTACGGAAACTCACAGTCAACTGATTCTCTGAGAACTGAGAAAGACTTCAGGGTAGATGGGCGTTAGAGAAACGCAGCAGGTTGCAGCAGATTTAGGGGCCTGCATGGAATGCTTTTGTGACAATCATCCCAAACGAAGGACATGTCCCCCCCC